>NW_015174845.1:798573-809922 GCF_001447785.1 Gekko japonicus | reverse complement strand
GAGCCTCTCCCTCTTTCCCCCTCCTAGGGGTCTGCAAAAAGGAAAGTAAAAGGTAAAAATCCCATTGAAATGCATTGCCGCCGAATTTCGGCGGCAAACCGGGAATACAGCAAGCTGATCTGGGGGGACTGGGGGCACCCTCTTTGGATGCCCCTGGAATCGGACCCCCTGGGCCAATCTTCTTGAAACTTTGGGGGTCTTTCGGGAAGAGGCATGAGCAGCCACTGTCCAAATTTGGAGCCTCTCCCCCCTCCCCCCTGCAAAGTTTCAAGAGGTTTTTTGCCATTGACTTCAATGGCCCCATTGGTTATAATGGACCCGAATTTTTCGGGTTTTCCGAAAATTTTCGGATATCTATGCTTTACCGAATTAGATATTCGGGTTTTTTCGGGTTTCCCGAAAAAATTCGGGTTCAATAAACCCGAATCCGAATTTTACTGAATTTTTTTTTTTTGCACATCCCTAGCAGGGAGATGAAGTGGGAATCAATGGAAATTTTGCAGAAGCAAAAGTGCTCCTTTCACAACGGAAGGAAATTTTCAATCCTTTGTTTTTAGGAGACGGAAAAGTTGTTGTCAGATCACAAAGGGTCTCTCATCAGTATGTTGTAATGAAAACTCTTATATACAGACATTTTTTTAAAAAAACAAAGGAAGTGTTGCTTGGAAAAGGTAACTTACACTGACAAAAACTGAAATCAGAAAGATTTTTCTAAATAAAAAATATCCTATACTGAGGCCACTGAGAAAAAAGAGCAGAATACTGCGTAATACAGATCTCCTGTGCTGATGATGGCACTTAAAATGGTCCTAAAATTAGCTTTAAGAATTTAAATATACTGAAAGTGCCACTAGCTCGCTCCTGATTTATCCTGTAAGCAACTCAGCAATGACAGTGTCACAACATTTTACTTACTTTGTGAGGACACGCTATCGTTCTTGGAGCATCATCTTCTTTTATTTTTCTTGGTTTCATTCTTACAAAAGAAAGAGAAATCAAACAACATTGATCAGTCAACTGAACCTACCTATTGTAGATTTATACCATCATACCTCTCTCATGACCCAGCTACACTATATGATGCATATAAGAGAAGAAGAGATTGGATTTATACCCCACCCTTCACTACCCAAAGGAGTCTCACAGGGCTTACAATCTCCTTCCCCTTCCCGCAACAGACCCTCTGTGAGGTAGGTGGGGCTGAGAGAGCTCTTTCGAGAACTGCTCATGAGAGAACAGCTCTGAAAGAACTTGTAACTGACTCAGGGTCACACCAGCAGCTGCGTGTAGAGTGGGGAATCAAACCTTGTTCTCCCAGATTAGATTCCGTGCTCCTAACTGCTGCACCAAACTGGTTCTCAAGCCATAACAAAGTCATATTATATTGTGCTTGTGGTAATGATGCCTCTGACGGGCTTAACTGCAATGATAACACAGCATGTTCAGCCGTTCACAACCTAAGCAATTTGCAGTCTAGCTTCTATAAGCAGAGAAGAAGCTATTATTTAGCTGGGAATATGAACTAGTCCACACTGGGAAGAGATCCTGGCTTGCAGGGAAACCTAGGGAGGTGAGAAGGCTAAAAGAAGGGACAGAAAATGAAAGAGATCGAGAAAGAGGAAACTGAAGGGTGGGAGATTCAAAGGAAATGATAGGGAAGACATGGATTTAATCAAGAAGGGGCTAATGAAAACAGAAGCTCTAAATAAATCAGGTCAGGAGGTGCAGTAAACGATGAGAGATAGGAGAAAGGTACAGCAGCTCTAAGGAGGCTGGTCAGGAGACAAGGCAATTACAGACAGGACTGTGTCTATTTCTCACTATCTGAGGAGCTATGAATGAGCACAATGAAATTATATTTTACCAGGATACTTTTCTACTACTCACCTTGCAAATTCAGCCAGCTGTTTGGGGTCTGAAAGATCAATGCCTGGGATTCCTCCGGGTGGGAGCTTCTTTCCGGTCATGTACTCCGAGTAGTCCGGCGGCGAGTTCTCTCCGATGATTTGCTCTTCGACCACAGTCTCGTGGTCAATGTCTTTTTTGTCATCTGAAATGAATAGAGCAACCTGAATTTGGATTTAAAATCCGCGAAGAACACCCCCCCATAGCGAAGCACTGCAATATTAGTTGCAGTTTTTGTGTTTCCAAAGCAATTTTGCTCGCATACACAAAAAGTTTGAACTAAATCTCTATGCAGAATACAAAATAAATTAAATCCATTAGCAGAATTTCACTGACATCCTTAGCAACATTATATGCCTACAAGATGCTTTTCAAGTTCAACAGTTCAGCCACTGACCAAGTGGGAAATTTTCTGGTGTTACAGCATCAACTTCCGTGAGTTGTTCACACAGCCAATTTTTAAAAATCATTGCTGCTAACAAAAACCAGTCATATTTAAATTATGCAATATTAATTTTGTTTTGCAACAGTATGGAATTTTAATATGCATTAAAAGTAATACTACATAAACTGCAGAGACACAACATGTTCCTGCCAATGAAGAAGATAATATATCTGGCTATGAGGGAGGGACACAGGGAAGACCAGGGGACATTTCCTGCAGGAGCGCACAGGAGTGGCGCTCCGGCAGTAAAGAGCCCAGGGGGCGGGCACATGCAACAAGCCCCACCCCCTGCTCCCAGCAGCCCTCAGTCAGAGCAAGAAGCAGAGTTGCAGAGCCCCCCCCCATGGTCCCCCGGTCCAAAACAGTCCAGTGGCACCTTTAAGACCAAGTTTTGTTCAGGTACAAGCTCTCCCTCCTCTGCGAGGACAGATCTGCACATCCCCTCCCCCAATAGCTAGCAATCCAAAATAGTCCAGTGGAGCCTGAGCGGTGGGTGTTGCCTTCTGACACACTTCCTGTAACATCAGGGGGTGTGGCATATGCAAATAAGTTATGCTAATGCTAATGAGCTCCTGCACCTCTTTTTCTATGAAATGACCCCTGGGGAAGACACATTATATAAGGCTTACAAAAGGCCTAGATCCAGTAACACCTCACTTCTTAACAATTTTGCATAAAAGTAATGGAGATAAATGGGGCTGCATAGTGCTGAAATGAATGCAGGAAAGCCACTAAAGGCTAACGAGTATTTTAATGAGCCCTATGAGACCACAAGGCTGTACCTGCTAAAACAAAGGGAAAATCCTCCCACAGAATGAACCCAGCCACTCTTCCCTCTAGCATTCTCAACTGTACTATCTAGAAAGAGAACAAACTGTCATAAATGTGTGCCGAGCACTCTTCACATTCCTCAAGCAGGCTGTTCCACCAGGCCCCAACAGCCACTGGATCCCTCGCCTGAGAAGCCCATTTGAGTTGTTTGTTGAGTAGAGACTCTGGGAAAGGAAGTTGCATCAGAGCAGAGAAGCTGTAGATGCACTAGTTAGTAGATATGAGGGAGTGGGGGTAAAAACAACTAATATCAAAGATCCTCTAGCTTCCCCCATTTTAAGATTTCACTTTTACTGAAAAGCACAGTACAGATACTAAAGTATCATATTTTGGAGTACTGAGAGTATGCAGGTTTACAGTTCTATCCTCATAACAGAATATACCTACTAGCAATATGGCTGAACAATTCCAAGGGCACACCTAGAAACAGGTTATATGATGGAATAGCAACTACAGAAACTCACACCTAAATAACCAATTGCAAGCATTGCCCCAATGGCAGGTACCAAACATATTAAGTTCAGTCTCAAAATAATAATGCTTTTTAAAATCCAGTGGTATCTTAAACAGCAGCAACATTTTAAGTATAAATTTTCAAGGGTTACAGCCCATAGCTATTTGATAAAGTGGGCTGTAACCTACAAAAGCTCATGTTTAAATAAATATTGTTATGTCTTTAAGATGCTACTAGATTTTTGTTTTATTTTGCCATGACAGACTAACATGGCAAACCCTTTGCAATCATGATGTATATCTCACTTTAAGGCAAAGTTCAATTACAGTATTTACTCAAATGCAAGTGTTTTTTCCACAAGTATAGCATAAATAGAGGGGGTCATCTTACGTTTATCTACAAGTTACAACAACAGTTATATCCAACAATAGGCTATTTTTGTGTGTATATAACATTTTTAAGGGGTCATCTTACATTTAGGGCTGTCTTCCTTTTGAGTTCCCAGCCCAAATGGAATTACCTTTCCTCAGGCCAGGATGATACTGCCCTGAATTAATCTAGTTCCCTGTTCTACTGCACAAATGATCACCACTAGAAAAAATTTGGGGGGGTGGGGGGATGGACAAAACAGTATGTAAATTAGAAGATTCAGTTTTAAAGTCAACTACGCAAACAGTCCGTATGAATTCTATTTCTAAGCCTGCTCAGACAGGTCTAACAAAATACGTGCAAAATATACATATTAAGTTTGTCCTTCAATTTATACATGACTTCATTTTCTGAAATATCTTATCTTGGGATTTTTTTACAATTATGCAGATGTCATGACAGTTTATGCAGTTAGGACTTGGAAAATCCCTATTAGGCAATCGCCAAGGTGCTCAGAAATGTTATACTGGTGATGCCTAGAACTTCTTTCATGTTTATTATGCACAAATGGCTACAAATATTAAATATATTTGTAACAGTCATGCTAGAGACCATATAAAAGGTCTTCAAGCTATCACTTTCTCCCTGCTTTATCTTCAAAACATTTCTTCCAAGAAAAGGGAATGGGGGAAAGTGCAATGGAGATGAGCTCCAATAACATCACATTTTCAGGAGTAGCAAATAAATGCATCCTTATATTAAATTATTAAGAAATTAGTGACAAAGGAAAAAACCAGATACACTGAGACTAGGTAAAGGTAAGAGTTTCCCTTGCTTGAAAGCCAGTCGAATTCGACTCATCTCCGTTTCCAAGCTGAAGAGCCTTCAGACATTTCCAAAGACATTTCTGTGGTCATGTGGCCGGCATGACTAAATGCCGAGGTGCACCGAACGCTGCTAACTTCCCACTGAAGCAGTATCTATTTATCTACTTGCAATTTCTTGTTTTCGAACTGCTAGGTTGGCAGGAGCTGGGGCCAGAGATGGGAGCTCACTCCATCATGTGGCACTAGGGTCTCGAACTTTACAGCGAGACTACAGTGCTTTAAAATATGTTTCTTTGTATATAAGATACAGCTACCCCCAAATAACAAGGAGATGCCATATGTGGACCATTGCTGATTATTATTTTCAGCAAACCGCAAACGTGTATCACTGATGCTTCAAAAGGCTCCCCTTGTGGATATCAAATGTACTGCAAACATTTTTAAGGATTCCTCCTTCTTGTGATCATTTATTCTCATCTCAATAATTACTATTTAAGACTTATATCTTAATGCCACCAGAGGGCTTGTATTTTAGTAAGGAGGAAAGATGAATCTAATAAAGGAGCACTGAGAAGATGCTCAACAAATGGTGTTACAGTGATTCACAAAAGCCTTGCAAAGGCATGCATGCATATTGAGGGAGTACTCAGACATGCTGGATTTGAGCTGATGAGTTAGCGGGGGAGTCTGCTCAAATAATGACTAACATGACAGACTTTGCAGAGCCATGAGAAAAGGAAGCAAAGGTGGTGGACTTGCATGGAATAAATAAAACAAGGCAACAGCAAGAGATTTGGGAATAAATATACAACTTGTTCACACAAATGGGAACTAAAGCCACAAGCACACAGGATTTCAGATTCCTGAACTTGGGCAAACCCACAGAGATGTGGCAATTCAGTAACTTTCAAACTGTGGAGCAGATCCTCTGGGATAAAGGACAGGATCCTGAAACAGAGACTGCCTTCTTCATTTTCCAATATCAATTAAATGTCTATGGACCCTTTGCTGAAGATGTGTGCACTTGCACTCTTGGTGACCCACCATTTAGGAGATAATCCAAGGCTTCACTTGGGAGCCACACATGACTCTTTGTTAACCCAAAGAGCCACATCACTTGTGGCTCTTCTGAGCAGCCTCCCCCAGCCCTATTTCAGCAAAGTGGGTAAGGCCACTGTCCGAAACAGCTGCCAACAGGGGGAAGCCAAGCAAGCTGTGAGCCTCCCTGAGCTGCAAGTCCTACACTAGGGAGGAAAGTAAAGAGACTGTGCTCATCAACACACACACCCCCCAATCCTCCTTCTGCAGCCTCTGCACCCAAGCGGCTGCAGGGATAGCAAACTAGCCACAGTGGGATGGTGGTGGTTTTACTCCCCTTTCTCCAAGCACTCTTTCACCTTCCCTGCTCCGTTCCATAGAGACAAGAGCCAGCTAAGGCTCAACTTCAGTGGGGAAAGATAGCTCCAACTGCACAGCGGTGCTATGGTTATTAGAAAAGTTATAGTGTGTGTGGGGGGGGGAGTTGTTTTTCTTTCTGTACTCTATAATCCACCTTGAGCCTTAGCAAGAAATAAGCTAAACAAAAACATATACAGAATAGTTATGTGGCTCTTTGGGTTAACAGTAATTGCAAATGTGGCTCTCTGCAAGCCATGGAGAGTTAGCACTGGATTAGAGCCAAACTACAGTGAGTTGCACTGTGCTCACAGAACAGAGCTTTCCTGTTTGCTCCTTCCAGTTGCAGACTATTGTGCATGCTCTTGGACAGCCCTCAAGAACAGCATGGGATGTGACATGGGATCTGCAGCAATGTTCCCTCTAAGCTGTGGAGTCTTGTGAGCAAAAATTCTACTTTGTGAGCGACTGGCATTAAAGTTGTGAGCGAGCAATTTGGCTACTGCATAAATTAGTTTGCTCTGGAGCCATCCTTCCTGAGCTAAGACAAAAAAAATGTGAGCCGGAGGCTAAAAAACTGTGAGCTAGCTCACACTAACTCAACTTAGAGGGAACACTGGTCTGCACTACAGTCTTAAGGGAGAATATATTAAAATTGGCCTTCAAAGGGTAGAAGAAATTTAGACACGACCCCTTGGGTATATCCCATCTAGAGTGAGAAAAGGTTGCAGGAGAAAACCGTCTCACTTCCCACTGCAGCCTGCTGTGCTCCCTGAAGTCAGATTACCAGACCCACAGGGGAGAGGCCTGGGACCAAGCAGTGGGAGAAATTCATGGAATTAACTGGTTATCAACGACAATGCAATCTACCTGGCTTCCAAACCAGAAAACTCAGGTTCTCTACTTAAAGGTAGTTAATTTCAATCCTGATTTTATTCTCAGACAGGTATCTTACTGAATCATGTACAGATTCCACTATAGAAATAACTACAATTTGCAACTTAATTCTAACACTATACAAAAGTGTGATCTGAACATTCCTATGTTCACACTTCAGACTATTTGGCCACCACCTGTTTTGACACTGTAAGAAATAAATGGAGTACCTTATTTTATTTCCTGCACTGTTTAGTATCAAAGCCTGGCCTGTTACATGCCTGGCCTAAACTAGTAATGTAAAACTGGCGGCCTACGAAGCATAGCTGCACTCTGATGGGGAAAACCAAGACAATCATAAAGCAAGCAGTGTGTTATTTCAGACAAATAGTGCTGGTGGACCCCTCAAGAGTTGCTTGGTTACACAAACGTCAGAGCAAGTTATGGGTGTATAACCAAATTATGTTTCTGTAGAGAAAGCTGTTACAACAGTTATTTATACAAGGATTAACAAGTTTCAGATGACATCTCTGAAGATATGACATTGACTTCACCAGTACTCTAATAGTTTCCAAAGAGAACTGGACCACAGCTAGTATATTTCATTTAAGCTGCCATCATTACATGCAAGGTTAGTTTCTATAGAAACATCTTGCTGGACACCTTGCTAGTACTTGTTCTCAGACTTTTGGCAGGCTCTATCAATCTGCATGATCTTCACTTTGACACAGTTCCTTAACAGGAACACACAGAGAGAAATGTTTGCTACCCAAATAATGTAGTTTTGTTATGTTCACTAGGTATTTTTGAGCTTCACAATGCAGTCTGCACATCACAGTGTTTCCCAAACCTGTGAAAGTGGGTTGCAGGCCAGCCCTCCCTAATGGCTGCCCCTGCCCTTTCCATTACTTTCTTTTGTATTTTGGAAACAGTATCTTCCATGTTATACATTACTTGGTATTTTTTCCTCATTGTGTATACATGTTGATCAAATAAAACATGTTCTGATGGTTACTAGAGTGAGTTTCTTAGACACTTAGGGGGGATTAGAAGGAGTCATGGAGAAATAAAAGGTTGGTCAAAGGCTAGAAAGTAACCTCCATATGCAAAGGTTGTATATGTTGGAATGCCACTTGCTTGGGTTTTATAGTGGGGAAAGCTGTGCCCTTTGGACAATACCTGTTGGTTTCTCCAAAACAGCGGTTAGCCACGGTAGAAAATGGAATGCTGAACTAGATGGGTGCCAAGGTCACACTTTGCCTAGGGCACCAAAAAAACTTGGGCCAGCCCTGGATGGGTTCCCATACCAAGTAAATTTGGACTTGTGGGTCACCATGCCAAAATGCTGGAAACCACTACCATAGCCAAATTAGGCTCCAAAGGTTCCACCAAGACTATCACAATGCCTGGACTGTTTCTTTGTAAGCACAAAAATTAATGTGCAATATGATAAAGACCAATTAAAACACTGATCCACAAGACATTTGAGAGGGACAAAAATGGCAGGGGTAGGGGTTGGGAGCTGTTACTGTCCCAGTATTTTGGATATATTTACACTCCCTGGGTCTCCCATGCATTTTTATTTCAAAACCCAGGAGTCATGTGAAACCTTCTTGCACTACTACCGTTACAATTCTGTAAAGCAGCAGAACCCTTATAAAAGTGTTCTTGTTTTGCAATACTACATTAGGAAGGAAGAAGTCATTTAATACATCTGATTACATAGAAAAGTTTTTGCTTGCATTTCAGGAATATCAAACATAAAACTTCACAAAACTGTACTGCTTCGGCAGAGAGAATAAAACCAGGCTTCTAAAAAAGCATCCCTTTTAAATAAAATCTAGTTTAAACATAAATTTGAATATGGGCAAGTTACAGTACACATTTACCAACTCTTATAACAGAATCCTGAAAAATAATCTTAGGAGAAAATAATTACTGAACTTATTTTTAGTTCTCTTTTGGACAAAGAGCAGAAGTGTGGATGAGCTTGCAGCTTACACCATTAAGTGGTCTTGTTTAGTGTCCTGATTACATACAAAAAAATTCCATCAGCTACAATTCTACATAGATCAAGGTTTTGAATTATGCTCTAAGGTATACAAAGGCACCAACTATTACAATAACCTCTTAATATGAATACTTCCTGGCAGAGAGGATTTATCCTCTGGTTAAACATCTGAACTGAACAGAGTTGCTGTCAGTTGCTGTCACACCCGCGCTGGTGTGAGCTACCAGCCTTGACCCCAGCTCGCCGTCCACCCAGCAGTTCGAAAGCTTCGGCGAGTAGATAAAATGGGTACCACTCCTTAGAGAGGGTGGGTACACTAAACCCCCGTAAGGGAGGTGTTAGCCGGTGAATGGAATGTCCAGCTCAGAAGCCTGGAAAAAAGACCTCTTCGGCATTAAGAAGCCTGTGATGGGCCAATCCGGCCAGGCGGTGGCAGTGTGGTGCTACAACTCAAAAAGCAGCCCAGGAAGAACCAACATCATCAAGCCAAGCCGAAGTGAATGCTGTTCGGAACACGTCTGAAGCTCTCAGCTGAACAAAATCCCCGTCGGCTGCAAATGTGTGCGATTAAAAAAATTATATGTTGTCCTCCCTTACCCCTATGAAATTGTTAGTCCCTTGTGTGAAACCTGTGTAACTGTAAATCGCTCAGAGCCAGCAGCTCTGCAGGATTGAGCGACCAATAAATCAAAAGGTATTATTATTATTACTTATTTGGAAAATACAAGAATTTTACAATGGGGTCCAACCAATATGAGGAAATATGACGTTTTGACTATCAAAGCCCATATTGTCTATGTAGCAATAAGCTAAAAATAATAGCTAATTTGGAACATACTGAAGCTTATACAAACTGTTTAGCCAAAGAGGCATATATGCTGTTTAGGAAGGATCCAAGTTCTTACCTATTTTTACAGTTGAGGTTAAGGGGCACATTATTCAACATGACAATTTACTGTAGTAACAAAGAAAATTGGAGATAAAATTTGAAACATCAGCATTTTCAGTCAGTAAAATTTTTATGTAATTTGACGGCATTCATAGAAAGGCACTGAAGATACCTAAAATGCTTCAGAGCTTTACCCAAATGTTATACAACTGCAAACATCCTTCTTGTGGTTATAACCCCTCTGAAATATTGGGAATTACTTCTGAACTATATACAGTCAGAGGCAGTCAGTTAGATGTACCTGCTGTGTGAGGTAAAGAGGCAGGCTTGAATCACCAGCAGCACCTTAAAAAAAAAAAGGTTCCATCCCTGATCTGTTGCCAGAGACCCGGTTTCAAGGATTCACTTTGTTCCTCAAAAGAGCTGTCAGTGATCCACCCATCTTTGGCCCCCCTTCACTATTTAAGCAACCAGTAAATATCAGCTAAACGGAGAGAAACGTGTCTTTCCCCACCACGTTGACAACAGTCCATCAATATTGCAGTGTAAATCCAGATGGCCAGCCCTGTTAGTTTCCAGCAGAAGTCCAGAGGCACCCTTAAAAACTAACCATAAATAGAGTAATTTTTTAGGTGCCACTGTTGGTACTCTGCCGGTATACAAGGTCAGTTCACTCTCTAGGGCTACTGAAACCAGTGGCTTCAGTGGAATTATTCTGCTCAGGACTGCGCTGTTAAGTCTTCTAGTTGTGGGACGGCAGCAGCCTAGCCTACGTTTAACACGAAGGGAGTTCTGACGACATAACAGTCCACCTTTCCTTCCTACACCACCATGCCCTTAAAGATCAGCTTTGAACTCCTTGGAGCAGGAAAGGGAGAACGATGCTGCACAACTAGCAGGGGAAGGAAGGGAAAGGAAAAGAGGAAGGAGGAACGAAGGAGAGAGGGCGAAGAGTGCCCGTGGGGACACACACACACACACAAAAGCCCCGGAAAGGGGGGGCCGAGAGTCGGAACGGGTGGCAGGAGATTAAAGGGAGTCTGAGGGCGAAGGCGGGTCCGGAGACTCCGCTAGAAAAAGGCAACCCAGGAGGGGTGCGCGAGAGGCGGGGTACCCCAAGGAGTAAATGGGGACGGCTCTAGGGAGTTGAAAATTATTTTAAAAGATATGAGGAGGAAAAGAAGGAAAGCCAACACACACACACACACACGCCCACTACCGGGAGGAAGGGGGCTAGCTGCGAGGGAACGAGGGGGTTCCCGGCCAAAGCGCGCTGAGTGAGGCAAAGGAACAGAAGGCAGACAGCGGCGGCTACCCAGTCGGACGGCTTGGATACAATGGGGGGGG
>NW_015174845.1:776045-797831 GCF_001447785.1 Gekko japonicus | reverse complement strand
CGGGGGGTGGGGCGGGTGGGGCTGGCCGCCGCCGCCGGGCCCGCCGCCGCTGGGGTCGCCGTCGGTGACGAGCGGCTGGAGGGCGATCATGGGCGGGTGGTGGTGGTGGTGGTGATGGTGGTGGTGGCGGCGGCGGTGGGGCGGGTGGTGAGGGCCGCAGTCCTCGCAGCACTCGTCGTCGTCGTCGTCCTCCTCCTCCTCCTCGTCGTCCTCCTCGCCGCCCACCACGGTGGTCTCGATGGTCTCCACCGGGATGGTCTCCACCTCGATCTCGTGCAGCTCCACGATCTCGGCCGGCATCTCCGAGCCGTCCGTGGCGATGTAGAGGGTATCTCCCGAGGCCATGGCGGTGGGTGGAGGGGCAGCCCCCGGCAGCTGTGGGCCTCCTCCGCCTCGGCGGCTCCGCGCCTCTGCCCGACGCCCGCGGGGCTGCGCTCGCTCCCCTGCCTTCCCCTTCTACGCCGCCAACGCCGCCTCCCCCTTCCACACAAACACCAGCGCCTCGTGGGGAGGGAGGGTGGGAGGCAAGCAGGCAGCAGCAGCAGCCACCACCGCCGCTGCCGCCAAATCCCGCCTCGCGAGACTTCCGCCGCTACCGCCGAGAGAGACAGACACCCCAGTCCGCCCTCACCCGCCATCCAGACCCGCGAAGGCCGCCGTGGCCTGCGGGCCACACCCCCCCTCGCCGACGCCAGCCAATCGCCGCGCCGTGCTCGGGCGAAAGCCGCCTGCCCCAATCGCTCTTCGTGGCTTGGACCAATGGCCGGGCCGCCGGGCTGGCTTTCGCGCTGCCCTTTTTTTTGACTCCCCCCCCCCCCTTCTCCCATTAAAATCAGGCCCTTTTGGACACGCCCCCTTCGCTGCTCCCAGGCAGCTTTTGTCGTTCGCTCCCGACTCAACTGTTTCCTCGCGCCGGACGGCCGTTGCCGCTGTGGCCCCGCCCACCCACCCCCCGAGAGGAAACGGCTCGCGGGGGCCGTTGGCGGCGCGGTGGCGCTCGGCGGGAACCTTCCGGGCTTCGGGGAGGCGGGGGGGAGTGAAGGAGGCGCCGTCGGCAGCAGTGTGAGGCTTCAGTGTGAACCGGGGGTGGGATGTGGGTTCAGTCAACGCCATCTTTCTTTCCCTGACTCCCTTCCGCTCTTTCTTCGACTAGGCGCAGTCACGCATCTTCTTCGTAGGAGAAGGGCGCCATACAGTCCGTGTCGTGCGTGGGTTTGCTCCTTGATCACGTCAGTCCGAAACACGGCGATCGCGACTGGCTTCTTCTTCGCCGAGATTTCCCGAAGATCCTGCCAGTGTCTGGCGCTTCTGGCTGAGGTAGCATCCCTGCCCAAATCTTCCCCATCTTGCTCCACCCGACCGCCGTTCTGCTCCCGGCCTCTTAGCAGGACGCTTTCCCTGCATGTGGAGGCGGTCGACTTAACCGGGGGGGGGGGGGGGGGGGGGGAGAGAGATCTTCTCCGCATGAGCTGTGACTCGAGAAATCTTGTGCCGGAATAAGTTAAGCTACCTGTTTTGCTACAATACGGACAAAGCCTCCGCCCGCCTTTCCTTGCAGTTCCATGGCCCTGAAGGCAACCTGTGTAGAATTGAAGCCTCATACTGCAACTATGAAGGGTTATCCTAAGCATGAGTTCAGTGATGAACGAAAACAGTTTATATGCAAATAGCATCATAGTTTCTCTTGCCACGTTTAACTTAAATCTGGGTTTTTTTCCCCTTTTGTACCCTAAAATTAATGCTTCCCAGCATTAAAAATGTGTGGGGTGCAATCCTAAATGCTCATTCTCCCTAGAAAGGCTTATAAGGGCTTTCTTTCTGTACATTAAACATGCTGAGGAACTTGCTGTCTGTCAGTTTCCCCCCAGGTTTTAAAGAAGCAAGTGGGTGAATATCTGGAGGTGGTTTAAGTTTAAGAAATCCTTCTGGTAAACAGTAAGTGACTGTTAGTTATTTTGCTTCCTGGGTACTGTCGTCAATGTGTGTGCGCTTGCAAGGACAGAAATGTTAGGAGAAATGGCCTTCCAGAACAAGTGGGGCAACAAACTTAATGTACAGGAAGTGATGTCCTACATGACTTCAAAAACAGCACTGATCTGTTTGTAGAAGCACCCTGATTACTGCTAGTATTGCTGTGATGGAAGTCATGTTTAGTGCAAAGAAATTTAGGACGGACAGCATGACTGTGTACTGAACACATTGGGTAAGGGGAAATATTCGCATGCTATACTCCAATTATATGGTGATACTGTTTGGCTTCATTGTAAGAAGCTTCTTACACTAGATCCTGAGCAGGCTTTTAGGAGTACAGATTCAGTGCAGATAACACAAGTTTAATTTAGAAATCCCAGGGTTAAATAAATGAATAGTGCAAAAATACAGTTCTTAATTGTACACAAAAGGAGATGTTATTTTAAAAAGTGACACTAAACAGCTAAAAGTGAGAAGCATTTAAGTATGAATAACTTGTGTATTTTCTCAGGATGGTGTACATGCCCTCATCCCATATTCTGGTAGCAAATCTGTGAATTAGCCTGAGAAACACAGTGAGCTTCACGGCATTATGGAGTCTTGTACATGGGTCTTCCAAGGCTTAATCCAAGGTGCACTGTACTGGCTCTGTTATCCGTTACCTGGGAAGTTTTCATTGCATCTTCCAAAAGAGGTGCAAAATTAAAAACTAATAGAAGAAAATCTACAACATTAGTTGAAAAAGAGATCACATAACGGTTCAGCTGCAGGACAATAGGTAGAGTAAGTTAGGAGGTATGAAAGATAGCTGGCAGATCTCTTGTGTGCTGTTCCTCATAGTCTTGCATTACAGTCACTTGTTTTTTAGGGAGGAGCAAGGGTTAACCCTCAATTCCCATAGTTCAGAGAGACTGATTTTAGCAAGACAGCAATTTGCAGTTGTATTTGCTGAGGCAAGTCACAGTGCAAACTTAAGGAAAGCATTAGGATTCAAAATTTAAGAGCAGGGTTAGGATTCAAGGAATTATTTATGAGTACATGCTTTTGTTGGTTAACACAATAAGAAGACCTAACCAAGTCATCTCTGCATCTATACTCCCTGCTTGGAATTCAGGCAATTCTGAGACAGCCCAGTTCATTTAATACTTTTGAGGCAGTGAAGAGTAATGGGGGTAGAAGCAGTCCATAACTGCAACTTGTTACTTTTCCAGGATAGCAACCATTGATTTCTGTGCAATTCCATTTCTTGTTTATGCCAACAAGTGTCATGAGAGTGAGAAAACCAGACATCCAAGTTCAGTACAAAATCTGTGAGCCTCACTAATGGTATTGACAGGAAGTAGAGTCCCAGGCCTCTTGCTTATTTCTTTTACCCACTGTGACAGGCAGGACTAAGGTTTGTTGCTTTTTCAACTCTATTAGCCTCTCCCCATTGCACCAGTGGAGGAGTTAGGGAAAAACAAGGTCCTTGACCACAGATGTCAAATATATGGCCCACAGGCTGGAACCCTCTAAGATGGATTAGTGTGAGCTAGCTCACAGTTTTTTAGCCTCGGGCTCACACATTGTTGTCTTCGCTCAGAAAGGATGGCTCCAGAGCAATTAATTTATGCAGTTTCCAAATTGCTCACCTACAACTTTAATGCCAGTAGCTCACAAAGTAGAATTTTTGCTCACAGGACTCCACAGTTTATAGGGAGCATTGTCCAGGGCTCTTATCCAGCCTGTGAGCAACTGTCGCAAAGGAGGGAAGGCGGGGGGAGGCTTAAATGGTGAGAACTCACTAACTTGGTGCTTACCAGCTTCTGAAGACTCACGTCTCCCAACCCGCCCAGCCAATCCTGAGTGACCTCTGGCCAGCTGAGGGGTGGTGGTGTTGGCTATCAGACCTCACAGAAGGAGGTTTCCCTCTGGTCTGCCACCCACTGCTGGGGTTTTCTTCCTTCCAAGATTTTGGAGGGGGCAGCCTTTTGTGTTGGCTCAGGGTGCTTGCTCTTTGCCAGCAGGGAACCCCACTTCCCTTCCAAGTCATAAGAGGGGGCAGCCTTCCCCAAATGGTAATATGCCACGTGCAGTTCAAGCTAAAGGACAAGGCACTATTATAGCTAAATTTAAGCATAAGACTGCTATGAATTTGTATGTACACTTTTTAAAATATCACCCTTTCCCTTGCAGCATTGCCTTTGTACGTGTGTGGTTTGGAAAGGCATTGGCAATCATGGCACTAGTCAAGAAGAGAAAAGTAGATGCAGAGTGTCGTGTTGTTCAAGAGAAATGGAAAAATCTTTATTTTTCTGTGGAACGGAATGGAAAACCAATTTGCCTGATTTGTTCAAAACAAATATCTGTTCCTAAAGAGTACAACGTTCGGCGGCACTATGAAAGTTGTCATGCTAAGAAATATGATAAATACAATGGAAAATTCCGAGAGGAAAAAGTTTCTGAATTGGAGCAGTCATTGGAAAAAGTTTTTGAATCGGAGCAGTCATCGGAAGAACACCAATCACCTTTTAAAAAGTCGCAGCAAGCGAGTGAAGCTGCAGTTAAGGCAAGCTATATGATTGCACATGAACTAGCTGTGTCATCAAAACCCTTTTCAGAAGGGGAGTTTATTAAAAAGTGTATGATCATGGTTGCAGAAGTAGTCTGTCCAGATCAGCAGCAGGCTTTTGCAAATATAAGTCTCTCAAGAAATACGGTTGCAGAGAGAATTTGTGACTTGTCTGAGAATCTTCACAGTCAACTTACAGAAAAAGCTAAGTCCTTTATTGCGTTTTCAGTTGCAGTAGCTGGAAACACAGATGTTACTGATTTAGCACAGCTTGCAATCTTTATCCGTGGAATTGATCAAGAGATGCATGTTACAGAAGAATTTGTAGAAATCGTTCCAATGAAAGATACAACCACAGATGATGACGTCTTCAATAACTTGGTAGGAGCTCTGGATAAAATTGGTGTTGACTGGGCAAAAGCAGTGAGTCTGGCCATAGGTGGAGCACCACAGATGATGGGGAAAATAGCTGCAGTTGCTGCAAAGCTCAATGAAAAAGTGGCAGGTGCAAACCCAGAACATCAGTTCTGCAATTTTCATTACATTTTGCACCAGGAAACTCTGTGCAGTAATACATTGAACATGGATAATGTGATGAGTGTGGTCATAAAAACTGTTAATTTTATTCGAGCCAGAGGTCTCAACCTTAGACAATTTAACAGTCTTCTGGAGGAAAGCATGACCAGACGTGGGGTACCACATCCTACTGAAGTGCGATGGTTAAGTCGTGGAGCTGTATTGAAACACTTCTATGAGCTACGAAGTGAAATACAGATGTTTATGGAACAGAAAGGGAAGGCTGTCCCTGAATTACAAGATAATGAATGGCTTCAGGATCTTGCTTTTATGGTGGATGTCACAGAACACCTGAACTCTCTCAACACAAAGTTGCAGGGTCGCAACAACATTGTGACAGAGTTATATGACAGCATTTGTGCCTTTGAGACGAAGCTTCAACTTTGGGAAATGCATCTTCAAGAAAATAATTTGGCGCACTTTCCCACCCTGAAATCTTTGTCTAGTGATCATGTATCCACAGAGAAGTACTGGAGAAAAATTTCTGAACTAAAAAATGAATTCCAAGAAAGATTTTTTGACTTCAGAAACCTAGACAGAGATTTTGGAATTTTCTGTAATCCATTTTCAGTGGATGTCCAAGAGGTTCCAGAGGAGCTCCAGATGGAAATAATTGATCTACGGTGTGATTTTGTACTGAAGGATAAGCTTTCTGAAGTTGGCCTTAGCAAATTTTATCAGCTTTTGGGTCCGAATTACCCCCAACTTAAGGCCTTTGCTTCTAAAGTTCTGTCTATGTTTGGGACAATGTACCTCTGTGAACAGCTCTTTTCTGTAATGAATGTCAATAAATCAAAAATACGTTCTCAGCTTACAGATACACGCCTGAACAGCATACTCAAGATTGCTACAGCCCAGACACTGACTCCAGATTTTGATGCAATAATTCAGAGCAAGAGGTGTCAGTTATCAAAGAATGTTAAATAAAGGAAATACTTCAAGAGTGTTAATGTTGTAAGCATGTTTGTATTTTGAGTAAAAGTAATGTTGTTAATTGGGTTTGTTTGTGTCCTTTATAATGTGTATATCCCTGATATCTGGCATTACATTTTATGGCACATTTGGCTCAGCTTAACAGAGTGACATATATGTCAGATCTGGCCCTTGGGACAAATGAGTTCAGCACCTCTGGCAGAGGTGTCAAACATGGGGGGGGGCTGGAAGCAGCCCATCCACATCTGTTATCTGGCCTGCAAGCAAGGAAGAGGAGGGTGATTGTGGCAACCCTGTTATAGGTCAGCTGGCTAGAGGGCCCACCTCCCCTCAGTTGGGCCACACATGGGGCCGCCACCCCCTCTCCTCCTATCACAGGTGCTTCCTCGTTAGTGTGCATGCGCAGTGGGCTTCTCCCTTTGCTTCAGCAGCAGAAGCTGCCTCCTTTGGCAGTATCACTGCCACCTTCTTCTCTGCTCATCTCTCTCACTTTCTCTGCCATGATGCCAGAAAAGCGACCCTTTGGGAGAAGGGCAGGAAGAAGGGAGGAAGTCATTATGGGTGAAAGTGGCAGTGGGGTTGCTGATGGAAACAGGTGTTAGGAGTAGGAACGGGAATGCCAGAGTGTATCTGGGGGGAGAGGTATGGAAGGGAACAGTTGAAGTGCATGCAATGGGTTGTGTGGTGGGAACTAGACATGGAAGGAGAGGAGAAATATAGCTGTTGGGGGGAGGGAAGGTGTTGAATGGGTTGGGGGGGTGGCATGCAAGAGCAGGTATGTAGTTGGAGACTAAGCTAAAACCTTAAAGTCACCTTAATGACTTAATGAGATTTTGTTGCATTGTTTTTATTTTCTAGGTATCTCTATCTTGCTTTTCTCCCCAAACAATTTACAAGTATCATTCTCCCATCTGTTTTTGTTCTCACTACAGCTGTGCAGGATTTGTTAGGCTGAGAGAGTGAGTGGGCCAAAGTCACTCAGCAACTTCCATGGCAGAGTGGGGCTTTTGTACTTGGGTCTTCTAGTTGTTAGTCCCCATGCTCAAACCTCAGCACCATGGGATGTATGTGTGTTTCTTTGTGGAAAGTCAGGTCTGGCTTAAGTGCAAGGAAAGGAGTGGTCAGTGGGAGCAGACTTGAGTTTTGGAGGAGAGTAGATTGGTGTGGATGAATCACATGGAGATAGTGGGGGAAAAGGGATGATTTAGGAGTTCTGGTCATTGATAGGTGGCTGGTGAATCTCTGGAGGGTTCATGATTTTTGTGGCAGATTGAACAAGTGTTGAGGGCAGTGGCTCTAGTTCCTTGGAGATTTTATATACCGGTATGTATGTTTTGGGGTCCACATCTAAGTGGGGGAGAAACACTGCTTCACACACAAAAATGATTCCAGGGTTGCAGAGAAAAAAGTTGCTGATCTAGTGAAGTGGGGAACTGTATTTTTAGAGAGGGAAGAGGACCCCTGGGATTACTTGTGCCGGGGAGGAGGGATAGGCAGGAAAGGTTTCTCTAATGTGGGAGGTGTACTCAAGGCGGATTACACATAGTCTGTATAGTTGACAAAATGGGAGATTCATACTGTTCCCCACCTACCAATGAAAGGATGCTATAAATTTCAGGTAGGTGGGAGAGGAGTGTAATGCTGTACTGAAGGATAAGCTTTCTGGAGTTGGCCTTAGCTTTTGCTTCTAAAATTTTATGTTTGGGACAATGTATGCCTATGAACAGCTCTTTTCTGTAATAAATGTCAGTAAATCCGTTGTAAGCCGCCCTAAGCCTGCTAGGGCGGGGTATAAATCAAATAAATAAATAATAAATCAAAGGCATGTTGTCAGCTTACAGATGCATCTAAACAGTATACTCAAGATCGCTATAACACAGGCACTGACTCCAGATTTTGATGCAATAATTCAGAGCAAGAGGTGTCAGTTATTAAAGACTCTTAAAGGAAGTACTGTAAAAGTGTTAACGCTTTAAGCTTGTTTGTATTTTGAGTATAAATAATACTGTTAATTGTGTTTGTCTGTGTCCTTCATAAAGTTTGTATCTCTGGTACATTTTACGGTACACATGGTCTGGCCTGACAAGGTGACATTTATATCGGGTTCGGTCCTCGTAACAAATTAGTTTGACATCGCATAGGATAGTGGCATTATATTGATTGAGAAATAAGGCCCAGTGAAGCCATGCAAAACAAACATCACAGCTACTCACTTTATTTAATGTGTTTGAGTTGGTGTTCTGTTACAAGAAGAGTATGTGTGAACTTAATAAGATGGTAAAGTAATGCTGGTAAAATACGCAAAATTAAGAGTGATTATGCTTGTAATTATGAAACAGTTTTGCAGATCAAGCTTGTCAAGGATGTTGTGCAGCAGATCTCGGTAGACTTCCCAAGGTGGGGTGGGTGGGGTTATCTCTCTGTACACAAGGGCTCATCTGGTGTCCCATTCCACTTCCGGGAAGTAGAGAATGCTGTTAGGACATTTTAGACAAATTCATAACTGAAGTTCTCTGGGGAGTTCACCATTATAGGTACAATACAATAAAAGCAGTGAAACTGTTAAGATGAACGGCAATTACTAAGTTTCTAATCATTCTACCAATATTCATAACAGTAATACACAACTAAAATATATTAATACGATACAAATGGATAAAGCCAGCTAAAATACTAATCACCACTACGTGGCTGGGAAAATAAAACTCAACCTGGCACCTGCAACTTAATAGTGCAAGTGAATAGCTAATATCCTTAACATAGACTATTTCTGAAAACCAGTTCTGTAAAGGTGAGTATTCTGAAAACCAGGTTTGTGGTTGAATGGTCTGTCTGTGAAAAAGAGCCAGATAGGAATTAATGACGTTGAGGTTATTCTCATAAGAGAGGGAATACATGAATCTGCTCCCCTTCTCAAAAACCCTGGTAGGAAGACAAAAGGTTTTGTTATAAGGGTCTGATGGACACCACTGATGAAAGTCTCTCTGGCCGATGCAAAAAGTGGCCAAGATAAATAGGAGTCTTGTGGCACTTTAAACAAGATCATAACTTTCTTTCAGCATAAGCTTTGGTGGACTCAGATGCAGTGAGTGGATCCTCCCTATGCTGTCACTTGATATACTGTGTGAAAAAAGCAGTGCAAAGGGCCATAAAATGTTGGAAACAGAAATAAATAAAATTCAAATTGAATCAAAAATAATGAGGGCATCCACTAGTTACGCTAAACTAAATCCTGTCATAAGTGGAGAATCTCTCTATATAATCTCTGTTGGTGGTGGCATGCTGCTGAACATTCCACACAGCGCCCACAGCCTTTGGTTCCGTGATCTGTCAGTCAGAAGCTGTCCCTATCCACTGGCTGCGTTGCCTAAGTCTCACCTCCAACATTCTAAACAGTTTGCTGTTCCCCCCCATAGCCAGTCAGAACACAGGTTATTTGCATATGAGGCCTGATTGGCCTTTGCCTCAGAGCACAGATGTTGTTTGCATATGTGGCCTCATTGGCCTTTGCCTCTAACATTCTAAACAGTTTGCTGTTGCTGTTCTGAGGTAAAATGAGATACCCTTAGTGCCTGTTGGGAGAAACCATTGTTGCCAATCTCCAGGTGAGGCCTGAAGATCACTCAGAATTACAACTGCTTTCCAGATGGCAGAGATCAGTTCCCCTGGAGAAAATGGTGAACTCTGTGTCATATCCTGCTGAGATGGTCCCATATGACAGCCAATGTGATGTAGCAGTCAGGGCTTCAGAGGCTGCAGGTGAGGGGGTGGTAGAAAGCTGAAGAGTGAGTGGGAAATAAAGGTAGGTTGATTGGCTGGGAGAGATATAGGGTTGCCATCTCCAGGTGGGAAATTCATGGAGATTTGAGGGATGGAGCCTGGAGAGGGTGAGGTTTCAGGAGGGGTGGGACCTCAGACAGGTACAATGCCATAGTTTCCACTCTCCAAACCAGCCATTCCCTCATGGGGAACCATTATTGCCAATCTCCAGGTGAGGGCTGGAGATCACTCAAAATTACAACTGTTCTTCGGGTAGCAGAGATCAGTTCCTCTGGAGAAAATGGTGGACTCCGTGTCATACCCTGCTGAGGTCAACACAGCAAATTGAGCATCTTTCTAGAGCTCGTATTTATTTCCACAACGGGCCTTATTCCTAGTCTCACATATTGCTAAGGTAGTTCTCTCATATAGCAAGAGAAAAATTCCAGGTATGGCTTGAGTTCTTCTGATTAATTTGGTACTGTGAAGGTCTAATACACCTCCAGCAACATGTCTAATAAACCCTTTGGAAATGCTCTCTGAGAAGAACAAGCTCTACTACTGCGGATAACAGATGGTCATTAAAGAAATTAACATGGTCATGCATCTCTGCTTTGTCAGAGAGTGGAGGTGCAAGCAGCTGGTGGTGAATTCCAGGAGGTAAACTCATATAATGCACAAATATCCATTTGTGTGTGATTTGAGCTCCTCCAAATGCCCATTAACTTTGACAGGTATCCTTTTATTGGAACCTGAGGCTCCAGGAAGTTGTAACATATTCCTTCTTTTCTGATACCCCTTATATGCAACACCTGTAATGGCCCCTGTCTGTCATGTTCTGAGATGATGTGTTATGCTGCCTCCCTTACTGTTTCCTACTTATTTTTGGTGCCACCAAAGGCTCTTGCCTTAAACTTTTTAGCTGAACCCAAAGAACGGGGTGGCTTAGTTATGTTTGGTAGAATGGTCAGCGTTCTGTGAGGTGGCTCTGAGGTAAAAGGGGTCTTTTGTAAAACAGCTACATGCTGACCTGGTGGCAAGTTGTCCTACAGGAACTACAGTGAACAAAATAGAGGATGATCTGAGAGATGGGCTAGACAGTGACAGGAGGCACCTTAGCTGTTATTTTCATGACCCATCCTTTCTGCTACTGAGAGGGAAAGGCTCAAAAGCAAGGCTTGAGTAGCCAGAAGGACTTCTCTTGTGGAAAGTCCTCCTTTTACTACTTTAAGAAAAAAAAGCTGAAGCTGAGCTCTCAGGGACTTTTTAATAGACAACGCACCGCCCGGGGGGGGGGGGATATAGGGCCCTTGTATCTTTTTCTGCAGGACAACATACACTATGCATAGTCATACAAAATACATCCTCAACAGATATCACATCACATACAATGTTTAGGAAACGCAGTCAGCTAAATGTTGAAAGTGTTCATTGTCCTTGAAAGATAAATGTAGCTGTGCTCTGTGGTTTTCCAGCTATTGATATTTTTGTTAAACATTTATTATATCATTACCTCACTGTTACATTAAGAAAGTTTGGTCAAGCTTCCAAAAGTTTTCATGGCTTCTTGCCAGTTGTTTAGAAGTGTATCTGCAGATGCAGTCTTTGGGTGGGTATGTACATGGTGGGTAACCTTTTGTTATCCTTTGGATATCTGTGTTAACCTTTAGATCGGCAACGAAAAGATGCCATCAATTTAAATCTCACTGATTTCAGCCTGGCAGTATCCGCATTAGTAGTTCCATGTCAGGCAAGATGGCTGAAGCTTCAATGCTGTCAGGACAACAGGATGTGGAAGCATCAGAACAGTGGGGAAAAGGCCATTGTAAAATAATTTTTAAAACCATCATAAACAGCCATTTGGAATCCTTTATATCTTTTGCCAAGCATCACTCAACACTCCGTTTCATACTAGGAGCTTGTGGAAAGATGTGATTTAGTAAAAAATGCAGGTACAGATGATAAAAGCCAGAAAAAACATCTACTTAGCAGTGTGAAACCAAATAATAGTACCTATAGTTGGGTTTTTTTTGTTTTGCTTGTCTTTGTTATTTTTCCTTATTCATTTGTTTACAAATTTAAAACCAGAATTAAAATTCAAATATGAAGAGCAATTAAAATGGCAAGGAGGAGGGATCAGTAGGGGAACTGAGGATGAAACAAAAAAAGGCTTTACCTGCCGGCGAGACAGAAGGAGATAGACAAATGTTTTGTTAATGTATGGGTTTGAGTGTTTGTTGCATGACTGAGTATATTTAAAAAAACAAAAAAAACCCTTTACTCATATCCATTCTGAGTTGCAATACTTTCTCTGTAAATGAAAATTAAAACATAATTTTATTTACTTATCTTTCATATTTATAGCCCGCCCTTCCTGTGAGCGGGCGCAATACAATAAATATAATTTTAGAGATTTTTTAAGAACCATATATTTTTTTCTGAATAAATCTAGGTATGTGTCTGCAACTTTTTGTCAATGGCGTTCACTGGTTGTTCAGGATTGTGGGGACCTTTAGAAAAATCTGATGCTACTAAATTCCGTGTTCTGAGATCTCATCATATGTACTCATTCAACACATCCTTTGCAAGGCATCTGCATAGGTCACTTCGAGGACCCTTCTTTTTTGTATGTGGTAAATATAGCGTCTGCACTCAATCCGGAATTTCGCAGTCCGGTTATCTCGAAGCAATGTTGATGTAAAGAAACTATTTACCAACTTGTTCCTTTGCTGGAATTGCATGTGAAACATACAGAATTCTTATGAGGGTGTGCTTTTTTAGCCTTCTGCAATCCATAGATTTTTTGAGTGACCAACTTGCCCTGAAGATCTTGAATTCTGGTAACATCTAACAACTTTGGGAAGTTCACAAGTCCACTGGAGGAGGTTCCAGGTTTTTTTTTGGGGGGGGGGCAAAACTGGGAAGAATGTTGTGTTGCAACCACTCTTAGAATTACCAACCTTTCACTTTTTGACGTTTTGCCACTGTCCAGAAGCAGCAAATGAACTCCTTGCGTGCATTTTATGATGAAACAGCTCAGTTGCTGGTGCATTCTTATACTGCCGTATGTTGTTGAACAACTTTCCTTTTGTACGTTGAACCTTTCTTTAAACAGGCTTTACTGGAGAAATGCTTTCAAACATGTTTTGAGTTCTAAGAGTCGCTGGAAAACGTGTGGCTCCAAACCATACCGAAGACAGACTACATTCTTTTATAGAGCAGTATGCGGCATTGCCCTGTGTTGTCTCCTTGCAAGACTGAACTAACTGAAAACAGAGCTCAAAGAGCTACATCCACATTCATTGTTCCTGCTCTCATGCATTCCTTGAAATAGTGATTTTGATTCAGTAGAAACAAAAGAATGGGGAAAACACCCCCTTTCAGTTATTATTATAGTGTTCATTCTCCTATCAGGAAATGTACATTGTGTATGCTTAGTCTTAGAATGCTCAGAGAGGAGGCATCCCACTAAAGAAAGTTTGGTAAATGGATGCCCTGCTTACTTTGTAGATCACAAGCCTGGAGCCGCTAAGCTTCACAATACAATTTGTCATTTTGCTGAGCAGCGTTTCAATTAAAGTCGACTTTTCCCTGTAATTATAGAGACTTGCTGCTGGAGTGTTCCAAAAGCAGCAATGTGAGTCAAGCCCTGCATTTGCTGCACAGTGGAATCCTATGAAACGTCTATTACTGCGTCTAAGTTTTGACATTTCTGGAAGGGACTTTGGGCTGCCGCACTTGCTTAACGAACAATATGTACACTAGTGGGGTCTACTCCATCGCATTTTAACTTTCACACCAAATAATTGCATGTAATCACCCCAAATCCCATTAGGTGTGACCTAGAGCGGTAGCTCTGAACCTTTTGTATCTCATGTCCCACCAATCACTGTCAGAGAAACTGGGTCTCACTCTGAGCCAGTGTGATGTAGCAGTTAGGAGTGGCAGACTCTAAGATTCCCCACTACTACTACTCATGAAGACTGCTGGGCGACCTTGGGCCAATCACAGTTCTCTCAGAACTCTCAGCTCCACCTACCTCACAAGGTGCCTGTTGAGGGGTGGGGAAGGGAAGGCTATTGTAAGACACTTTTGAGACTTCTTAGGGTAGAGAAAATCAAGGTATAAAAACCAACTGGTTGATTCATTTGATTTCTATCCCACCCTCCCCAGAAGCGGGCTCAGTGCGGGTTATAGCATAAAATATAAACAATACCAGCTTTAAAACATTAAAATTTCAAATTAAAACCATTAAAAAACAGTGCAAGACAGTGTTTTAAAAATTTCGTAATATCCTGGTTATGCACAATGTAAAGAGTGTAAGACCTGAACTGTGGGTTCCCATATTGTAAGAAACGGCTCAGTCCAGGAGTATGAGCAGCTTAATCCAACTCTTCTTCTTAAATCACTTTGAGACTCTTTAAGGTAGAGAAAAGTGGGTTATAAAAACCTTCTGATAGAAACAAAAAGCCCACTTTTCCTAGGACATTTATATATTTATAGGCACTCTGTTATTTATTTTGGTTACATTGTTTTTAGCCCACCTTTTTCACTGAGACTCAAGGATGATTACACCGCATGAGACAATTTAAATCAACAGGAATGGGATATCCAATAATTAATACAATAGAGGTCTGGACTACAGAAATCTGAAAACAAACAGAGCTATAACAGCTAAAACAAAGCATAAGCATTAACATGGCATGTTAAATGGTGCAGGAATTACATGGCAGAATTGAATTTATAGCAACAAACAGCATGTAAAGACACTGAAGTACAGATCACTGTCCCTATCCATTTACCAAAACATCTTTCAGAAAAACATTGCAATGTATACCAGGATTTCCTCCCTTTAAGAGAACCCTAAAAAACCCCAAGCAGATGTTCAACCAGAAAGGCTTTTTATTAAAATAGAAATAAAAGGGCAAAACACAAACACTTAAACACATATCTAAGAGGACATTAGGGAGGTGCAGGAATAGTTGAGGAGAAAAAGGCTGTAATTACCTCATCTTGTAAAGGTCCATAGAAGCAGCAGTGAAACGGCCAACGTTTCACAGGGAAAAGAGAAGAAATCCACAAAGTGGGGTTGCATGTTGTTGGTACCAGGAGCGCACACACACAAACACACCTAAAGCACACCAGCTAGCAAAGAGGAAATAAAGGGAGGAGAGGGAGAAAGCAATTCGGGGAAGGCAATAGTTACCAATCATGTCTCTTGCTGGTGTCCATTTTTTTGTCATTTTGGGCCAGACGGTGTCTTATATTTACGATTTTTTGAGGTGATATTATATGAAGAATGTTCATGCCTCTTTCTCTCTATGCGCTAAACTGCTTGTTCTGTGGGAGGAGGGTCTGCTGCTAACAGTGATACCCTTCACTATGGCCCTACCCCAGCCCTCCTTCATTGCCAGGCTAGTTGGTAGGTAAAGGCTTTCCCTGGGCTTTCTGATGTTTTGGAACCCAGCCCCCAGGTGCTATCTACAGGGCTGCCAGCAGGGCATGTGCCCCTCCTAATGGCAATCCACAAATCGGGGAGTGGAATATTGGTTGGTGTTTGGGATTCTAGTTTCCTCCCCTTACACATACCATGTGCTTGTGATCGTTTCTTACACCATTCACCCTGTCTACAGGATGGAATCCCAGATCCTAACTTGCTCTCTCCGGCCCTTAGAAAAATTGGCACACATGAAACAGGAATCAAACCTAACATGAATGAATGTGTTTATGTATGTTATTTATAATCCACCTTTCTCAAGATGAATTACTCATAGCGAGTCAGTACAATCAACAAAATGGGACATTCAGTAACCAATGCGTTAGGATTTTAGAAGTCTGGAACCACCCGAAAGAACTGAAGCAAAGCATCAGTATTAACATGGGACATTAAATGGTAGAGATTACATAATAAGACCCTACTTTCAACAAGCTATATGCAGCAGTATTTACCACAGTCCCAATTCTTTATCGAAGTAGGTTTGGGAACCATTTTGTCCACTGCAGCCTTGTTCCTGCACAGAAAAGCCAGCTTGAATAATTCGATTTCACATAGTTTGCAGAAGGCCAGGCAGGAGAGGGGGAGCTTTCCTGACCTCAGGAAGGCCATTCCACAAGGCGGGACCCACAAGAGAGAAAGTATGTGTATGGGCAGCTGTTGATTTTGCCCACTTGCAGGTCGGCACCTGCAGAAGCCCCTTCTGACGTGAGCAAAGCTGTTGTGGTGGAGCATAGGAAGAGAGGCAATCCTGCAAAGAAGAGCAGCCAAGGCCATGAAGGGATTTATATGTAATAACCAGTACCTTAAACTGAGCTTGGTACCAGATGGGCAGCCAATGGAGTGTCTGCGGAATGGGAGTGATGTGCATGCTCTGTCTAGCTCCCACTAATAGACGAGCTGCAGCATACTGGACCCGTTGGCGTTTCCAAGCTGATTTTGAGGGGAGACCAATGTACAGTGCATTACGGTAGTCTAGTCTCGATGTTACTGTGTTGTGGATTCAGGTGGCCGTATCAAGGTAAGGGCCTATCTGAGTTGGTAGAATGCCTTACTTGCCCCTGCACTAACTTGCTTCTCCAGTAATAGAGCTGGACCCAGTATAACCCCAAGGCTTTTAACTGAGTCAGCAAGGGTCAGCTGAACTCCATCAAAAGGGGGAAGAACAATATCCTCCAGAGCCTCCGCCTTCCCGACCAGAATTACCTCTATCTTTTCAGGGTTTAGTTTCAAGTTGTTCACTTTTAGCCAGTTAACCACCAGGCAGTGATTCAGGACCTCTACTGCGTCACCAGGAGATTTGAACAAGGATATATAGAACTGAGTATTATCAGCATATTGATGACAAGCAGCCCCCAAACTGCAAATGATTTATCCTAAGGGTTTTAAATAAATATTGAAAAGCATAGGGGATAGAATTGCACCCCGTGGAACCCCACAAGATTGATTCCACACCAACTGGTTTCCAATAGCAACCCGTTGAGTCTGATGCATGAGGAATGATTTCAACCAGTTCAACGTATATCCTCTGATACATTCTTCTGCCTCCGGGCACCTCAACAAGATGGCACAATGTACTGTATCAAATTCTGCAGATAAATCCAATAAAAGCAAAAGCAAGCGCCTTGGGCCTTTGTCCACATTCAGACAGAGGTCATCAACTAAAGCTAGAAGAGCCATCTCTGTCCCATAGCCTGGCCTGAAGCTAGACTAAAAAGGGTCTAGAGCTGATGAGTTATCCAAGAAGACTTGGAGTTGGTTCGCTACTGCTCTTTCAGTCACTTTGTCCAGAAAGGGTAGATTAGAGACTGGGTGATACTTGGCCCCATCATTTTTCAGTAGGGATGGTTTTTAAAGTAGCAGATGAATAACCGTCTCTTTGAGTGGCTAAGGGAAGGTGCCCTGAGTTCGTGACTGATTCATTATATTTATTTATTTATTGGATTTATATCCCGCCCTCCCCGCCAGGGCAGGCTCAGGGTGGCTAACAAGGCCACAGGCATCATAAACAATAAAATAATAAAACAAATTAATAATCTAACAATTTAAAATCAACAGCCATTTAAAATACAGCTCTCACAAGATGGTGGAGCTGTCTTAACATCCACCACAGGGAAACAGCAGCCGGTGTCAGGCTCTGTATGGCTTGGATTCTTTAGTGTGGATATAGGTGTTAAGCCGGCAGCCAAAAGTAGATACTAGGGCACAATATTTATTTAATTCGTTCGATTATATTCGTTCGACAATATTCAGCCAGATGGTAAATCATTTAGTGTGGCATCTTGAACACTTGGCAGAGAACTCTGTCTTGCAGGGCCTGCGGAATGTTGATAGATCTCGCAGGGCCTTGATGTCCTTGGGGAGCTCATTCCACCAAAGTGGAGCGGCCACAGAAAAGGCTCGGGCCCTGGTTGTGGCCAGCCTGGTATCTTTCATACCAGGGAGATCAAGGAAGTTCTGAGAACCTGACCGCTGTACTCTCTGGGGAACATATGGGGAAAGGCGGTCCTTCAGGTGTGCCCTGGCCACAGAGGGCTTTTTAGGTGAGAACCAGCACCTTAACCTAGGATGCTATAGGTAGCCAGTGCAGTGTTTTCAACGCAGGCTGGATGAGCTCTCTAAGAGGGAGGCCCAATAATAGCCTGGCTGCCGCATTCTGCCCAAACCGTAGCTTCCAGATTTGAGAAGATCATAGATGGCCGCTAAGGGTTTGTTGATGTGGCCCTTACATGATTTTAGCAACTGGAATGGGCAAGGATCCAGAGCTTCACATTCCACATTTCCACTGTGACCTGAACAGAACAAGTTTGGAGTTTTAAACTCCCCTAGAGCAGGCATGTCAAACCTATGGCCCGTGGGCCAGAACTAGCCTACCCAGAACTTTAATCTGGCCCACAAGTAGGGCTCTCTTCCCCCTTCACCGCCTCCCCTGCCCCTACTCACCCTTCTGAGCTCGAACCGCCTCTGAGTGCAGGGAGCAGAGGGTGGGTCTGCCCAACTTTCCAGCTCACTGGGCCTTTGAATGGGTTCCTCTCTGCCTTCCGGCCAGTGCTCCCAGCCTCCACCATCTTTCTCACAGGTAAGGGCCCTGGGGTGCCCTTCTGCTGTGATCCTTGTGCTTCTTCTTGATGTTTTATTTTAAGAATTGCATTGCCAAATCCCAGTATTTCCCCATCTTTCCATTTTAGGCATCTTTTAAGGGTGGGGGGGGGAGGTTTGAGACCCACCACAGTTAAAATATAGAAATCTTCTTCGTGGTCTCTGTGCTTCACACCAATGGGATCTAGTGTGCCTGCGCTGGATCAATCGGTGCTGTAGCAAGCTCTTTTTAACGGATTTTTGCGCCCATTCCCTCAGGCAAGCACAGGAGCCCCACTGCACATGCCCAGAGGGGTGGGCGCGGACATCCCGCCAGTTCTTCTCCTACCGCCGCGTTGGAAAGACCTATTTCAACTAACCTCTGATCGGCTCGCTGTAGCTCTCGCTCTCGGCCTCTCAGCTCTTTGTCATTATCTCCGGATACTTCTTTCTTTGTTTTACTTTCATTTTCGTCGTTTAAAAAAAATTCGTTTTTCTCTTCAGCCTCTGAGGGGATTTTTACCTCAGGCCTTCGGGCCGCCCCCCCCTCGCTGTTTTTTCTTTACCCGCTTTTCTCCGTATGGAGAGGAAGTGGGGATTTTTTAACAGCTGCAGGCGCTGCGGAAGTAAATTGGTTCCTCCCGACGGCCATAAGCTTTGTTTGTTTTGCCTCGGGGAATCTCACAAGCCTGACACGTGTCGCCAATGTGCAAAATTCTCCAATCAGATGAGGAAGAATAGAGCGGCACGTCTGAAGGTCGCGTTACTCGAATCCGCCCTTAATCCGACTCCCACGATGGAGGAACCTCCTTCAACATCTCAGACAGCCATCAACACCGACCGCCCGGCATCGAAATCGTCGACGTCGAAAACACTACTGTCCACTCCTGCACCAGCGAAGACCAAGAGTAAGGCAAGTACAAAACAGAAGCCTGCTAAAAAGCTTACTGCCAAGCCCGCCAAACCGGCCAAAACAGGGAAGGAAGCCATTCCTAAAGACGCCTCCTTACTGCCTTCTGTGCCTCCTGTAGCATCGATGCCGGAGACTCATACTCCTCCGCAGATGCCACCTGGTCATTTGCTGGCCTCTCCTGTCTGTCAACCGAGGCCCGAATCCATCGATATCGACACGACGGAACTCATGAGTCACCAAATGGGTGCAGAGTTTCCCCCCGCTCCTTCTAATTCATCGGCATCGATGATTTCAGAAGCTCCCGATACTGACAGCCGTCGACATCGATTCACCTTCTCGGCCACGGAGCGTCACCCTCCATCGCCATACATTCAACCGATCGGTATCGAAGCCACAGAATACAGGGATGATTCCTGCAGACACGCCATGGTTTCATCTCCAAGATGCCCAAGGACCAGGAGCCATTCTCCTAGAGCCTACAGGCCCCCTCCTCCACCGATGTCTTGGGATGAGAGACAGATGCGATATTTGTATGGGCCATACCATCCGCCTATGCCGTGGCTAACTCCTGCCAGTTATTCGGAGTGGGACCGTTATTCTTATCGCTCTGGCCACAGGTCTAGGTCCCCTATTAAGGCAAAACCTTTGGCAACTATCTCACGTCCTCCTGTTGTGGACCTAACTCAACTAGAACCAAGACCTCCACAACTCACTATGGAGCCTAGGCCTAAGGTTCCTGCGATCCAGCCAAGACCCCGCTGTGCCTGCAGCCCCGCCTAAACCAATACCCCATCAACAGGACACTGAACAACAAGACTCTTCAGATGCACCTGAGGATGAGTCTGATTCTGATGCTTCAGAGGCTCCCACTTCTCCAGACCATACATCTCCGACTCCTGATGTATCGTAGGATTTGCCAATATCTCCCTCGGATAATCTAACCACATACACTGATTTGGTGAAAAGAATGGCCAACTCTTTAGGTCTCTCGATTGTTCAAAAGCTTCCACAATCTACCAACTCCCTTTATGATGTCGTTCAACTGGACACATCCTCAGTAGTGGCACTACCCATGTCCTCAGTCCTGCTGCAGGCGGCAAAATCGCCATGGCAAAAACCATCCTCCGCTCCAGTGTCTACTAGAAAATTAGACCATATGTACAGGATTAAAGATCCTGAGGCTGAATTTTTCTTAACCCATCCTCAGCCGAACTCCATCGTCATCACGTTGTCTTCTAAATCTAAGAGAACGCACTCCACACCTTCAGACAAGGAAGGAAGAAAATTGGATGCCTTTGGCCGCCAATTTTATTCCACCGGGGCGTTGGCCATTAAGGAGTCCAACTATCTTGCATGTATGAGTCGTTACCAGTACATGCTCTGGGAACAGTGTTCCGAACTTTTTGCACACCTTCCAGAGGATAAACAACAGGCCAAAAAGTTGCAAAAAGAAGGCATGGTAGTCGCGAAACAACAACTCACGACAACCAAGCATGTCCTGGAAGCATCCTCCAGAACTATGGCCTCAGCAGTGGCACTCAGAAGACATTCATGGCTACGGACCACCTCACTCCAATTGGACACCAGATCGCATGTAGAGGACATGCCTTTTGATGGTCTAGGGCTGTTCAACGTAACAACCGATTCCACTCTGCAGGAGTGGGCATGCGCAGTGGGGCTCCTGGGCTTGCCTGAGGGAATGGGCGCAAAAATCCGTTAAAAAGAGCTTGCTACAGCACCGATTGATCCAGCGCAGGCGCACTAGATCCCATTGGTGTGAATGCACAGATGACCACTCGAAGATCACCAGTTACTGGTAAGCAACCTGTTTTTCTACATACTCAAGGAACTCCAGTTTTGCAGAGAAATATTACTTTTAACACACACACACACACCCTCCTAATGTGGGGCTCCAATGGAATAGCTGCTATAATATCTTTAATGTTGTTTGTCTGTGTCCTTTATAAAGTTCACTAGTAAGAAAAGCCCGTCGTGGCGGTAGACGACGGGCCCTAGATAGGAAGGAAGGGCGAGTGGAAGGGAGGAATGGAGAAGAGGAGGTAGAGAGAGAGAGACAGAGTTAGAGGGAGGGGAAAGAGAGAAAAGGGGTGGAGACAGAGTGGGGTTAGTGGTAGTAATTTGGAAAGAAAGGAAGGGAGAAAGGAAGGAAGGAAGGAAGGAAGGAAGGAAGGAAGGAAGGAAGGAAGGAAGATGGGTAGAAAGACAGAGATTGAGAGAGAGTGAATGGAATGAAGGATAGTTGAGAAGGAAGAAGGACAGAGAAAGAAAGAGAGGGGGGAAACAGAGTGAGTGAGAGAGGAAATGTTGGGAGGAGAGAGTGAAAAAAAGGAGGGGTGGAGTGGACCGGTAGAGTGGACTGGTGGAGGGGACCCGGCTGGAGTGGGGGCGGGAGGTAGGGGAAGGCGGCGGACGGAGGCTGCAGTCCCCATCCTCCGGCCTGGACTGGGAGTGGGAGGTGAGGGAAGCCGGCAGACGGAGGCTGCAGGCCCC
>NW_015174845.1:750269-775638 GCF_001447785.1 Gekko japonicus | reverse complement strand
GGGGGGGGGGACCCGGCGGATGGGGCCTGACGGCCCCGTTCGCTGGCCTGAGGTGGGCGGTGGGGGAGCCGGCGGACCTACTGGCTCTCTTCACCGTCCTGAATGCGGCCAGTTAGTGTAGGGCAGGAATAACTGCCGCTCAGAAGACGCTGGCTGCTGCGATTACTGGCTCCCTCCCCTCCCAGCCACCCAGCCAATGGCAGCCCCGTTCGCTGGCCTGAGGTGGGCGGTGGGGGAGCCGGCGGACCTACCGGCTCTCTTCACCGTCCTGAATGCGGCCGGTTAGTGTAGGGCAGGAATAACTGCCGCTCAGAAGACGCTGGCTGCTGCGATTACTGGCTCCCTCCCCTCCCAGCCACCCAGCCAATGGCAGCCCAGGTTCGCTGAGGGAGCCAGTCATCGCAGCCAGCGTCTTCTGAGTGGCATTTTTTCCGCCCATACACTAACGGGGCGCATTTTAGAATTTTGGCACCGACTATTCAATTATAATAAGGGAGAGATATCTCTGCTACCTGGCATTACTTTTTATGACACACATGGCCCAGCCTGACAAAGTCCAATTTATGTCCAACCCGGCCCTCATAACAAATGAGTTCAACACCCCTGATATATAACTTGTTTTAACTAGGATCCTACTATGGAAATTTTGCATTATTTAATGTGTCAAGTTAATACTTATGCTTTTTTTCAGCTCTGTTTTTAGATGTCTGGTTGGTTCTACAACCTTAATCCTATTACATAGTTTATTGAATGTTCCATCTGTTGATTGTACTGACTCACTCTATCTAATCCGTCTTGAGTCAAAGTGAGAAAGGCAGACTATAAATAATGTAAAATAAATAAAGACCCGTGAGTATGCAGAAGATCCAGCCTTGCCCACTGTAGTGATAGACATTTGACCTTGAAGTGTTCTGTTGGAGGTTACAAGGTGTGAAGAAACATAGTCCATTCCCTGCCTTCTCACACCCAAAACACCCCCATCCAAGCTGGAATTCCATAAGCTTTCTGGGTCTGGAGAAGGTCAATTTCCCCTCTGCTCTGCTCTTCTTACCCCAGTCACTCACTGTGTGTAGCCTACCTCGTAGGGTTGTTGTTCCCAATGTTTTATGCTTCCTGGAGTGCAAGGGGAAACCTCTTTTGGTTAATTTACAAAGATGTTCTTTCTCCATACCTCTGAGTATACAGAAGCCCCGTCTCAGTGCATGGCCTGGTTTTCTGCCTTTGTGAACGATGCAAGCCTCTCACCTAACTATTAAATATAGTAAATTAATAAATCAGGATATTAAAATATTGGGGCTGTGTTGTTGTTTTTGAGGTTACTGTGTTGAATTGCATATTATTTTGTCTGCCATCCTAGATGCACCCGTAACATGAGGACTACTGTAATAAATGGTATTTAGTGTGTATCCGATAAATCAGTTTATCTTTGCGTATTCCGGCCATAATTGGCTATGGGATCACATGGGCTGAAGTGCTACACAAAGCACAATCCAGAAACAAAGTCCGAGTCCAGTGGCACCTGTAAGACCAACAAAGTTTTATTCAAAGTATAAGCTTTCGTGTCCATGCACACTTCTTCAGGTACAAGAAGTAATTTCTGAAGATGAACTTGCTGTTAGTGTTGGTGACCACTAGATGTCAGAATCCCATCAATCAAATTTATAGTCACCAAAGCAACTTTCTAAATGGCACTGACAAGCAAAAAAAGGCATCTACTTCTAATGGGCTTATCTTGCAGCACCCTATTGATTGTTGTATAACGTTTCACAGATGGCCATAGAAGCAGGTGACTTCATTGACCACAACTCTCATTTAGTACCTTTCCATACTGCAATTTACCCCAAATAGGACTTCTCCAATTCAGGAATGTTTCTTAATTGTGACATCCGTCATGGGCACATCCGTCATGGGACATCCATTATGTTCTACTACTCCATAGGCCTATACATGTTCTACTACTCCATAGGCCTATACAGGTTGCATTGATTTCATATCAAGCTGAGCAGAGCATTTCTGTTGGGAGAGAAAAATCTATTGCCTTTCTATATGAATAAAGGCTTTCAGCCATATTTCTGAATAAGAAGGGTCATCAATAAGAGTGGAGGGGGGGGGAACACTTTAATCGGCTTTCCTGAAATTAAAAACAGAAAACAAAAAAACCCAGACATTGGCATGGTTCCACTGACGGATTTCTACAAATGGAGGGGAGGGAGAAATGGACGGAGTGAGGTCCCGTCTCTGGCCCCAGCTCCTGCCAACCCAGCAGTTTGAAAGCAAGAAATTGCAAGTAGATAAGTAGGTACGGCTTTGGTGGGAAGGTAACTTTATTTGTTCCATTGCCTTCCTTATTGTTCCTGTGTTATGCCAATAAAGGTCTATGTATGCGTGTGTGTGTGGGAAGGTAACAGCGTTCTGTGTACCTCGGCATCTAGTCATGCTGGCCACATGACCACAGAAATGTCTTTGGACAGCGCTGGCTCTTTGGCTCGGGAACAGAGATGAGAGTCGGATTCGACTGGCTTTCGAGCAAGGGAACCTTTACCCTTTTACCACTCTTGCTACAGAGCTCCCCCCTTCCCCCCCCCCCCCAGTGTTGTTCTTGGAGGTCTCCTGTACCCAGGGAACGGTACTGGGGCATTTTTGGCTGCAGCAGGGGGGGAACACTCTTTGCTGATGGAAATCCCATGCCCTACCGACAAATCCCAGCCCTAGATCTTAATCAATGGTGGTGGTAGAAAGTGCCATCAAGTTACAGCTGATTTATGACATCCCCATAGGGTTTCCCAAGCAAGAGACGTTCCAAGGTGGTCTTCCATTGCCTGCCTCTGGACTTGGTAGTCTCCCACCCCAGTACTAACCAAGGCCGGTCCTGCTTAGCTTCTGAGGTCTGACAAGATTGGGATAGCCTGGGCCACCCAGGTCAGCACTCTTCATCAATAGAGGTTAACACAGAATCTTGTAAGATTCCTCTCTCATTGCAATTTTTTTTTTTTTTACAAAAGAGCTGGTGACGCTGTAAGAGTAACAGATTTTTTATTCCTGCCTAAACTTTAGTGGATCACAGCTCACTTCATCTGGTGCATGGAGTTGGGTTTTCATTATCATGTGTACACAGATCTGAAGGGAAAAGGTTGTAAACAGGGTCAAAGGAAGTACAAGGTGAAATATAATAAGGTAAAATTCAAACGCCAGTCAGTCAGTCAGTCGACTTTTATTGGCATGAAATACCTTAAAAAGGATTACTATAATACACACACACACACTGTAATGTATCCAGTCCAGACCGCGTGGCCGGCTTGGGCTCCACGCGGTCAGGCACAAACGTTGAGCTTCGCTCCAAGAGACAATGGACTATGCGGATCCTAGCCCGCTCCAATCAGGGGGCTATGTTCCCGGCTGAGAGCCTATGGGACTCTCGGCCACTGTAAGGACAAAAAAGGGGGAAAGGGGGAAAAAACTGAACCTAAAACCTAGAATTCAGAACCTATAAAGGTTAGTCAAGAATAAAAGACGGCCAACTCTAAAAATCTAATTATGAAACATAAAAAAATATATAAATATATTTATTAAACACAAATTAAAATAACAAATAAGGGCCCATTCATACCTCATATACAAATATAAAAACATACAAAGGCTGATGAAATAGACCTAACGCGTTTCGGCCTTTACAGGCCTTCCTCAGAGGTCTAATACAAATAGAACATGTTGGCTCATATGTAAAAATATATACAATCATACATATACAAAATATGAAATAGAGACCAGAAGACAATTGGCCTTCAAAACAGAGTCAATCTTTTCTTTCTTGTCTTTTATCTTGAAAGTAACGTCTTCAGGAAATAGCCATTCATATCCAATTGCATTCGTTTGAAGAAAAGTCACAAGTTCTTTGTATTTCTTTCTCCGTTGTCTTACATCAAATGGAATATCCCTTAGTGTTCTGATAGTATTATCCCCCACTTTCAGGGGTACTCCAGGTACCGCTTTCAGGATTGCATCCCTCACGTGCCTCTTCGAGAATCTTACAACAATTTCCCCAGGCAGATTATTCTTTTTATATAGCCTGAATATGATCTATAGACCACATCCATTTCGCTCAATAACAATTCCGCCTTCATATTTGTCACTGGGGCAAGTAACTTACTCATAGTCTCTTTAAGATTCTCACCCGATTTCTCTGGCATGCCCTGGAAGCGAAGGACCATATTAGCCTTATCCATTTGAACTTGCAGCAGTTGATCTTCCATGGAAATTTGCTTCTTTTCCAGCTTTTGGACTTTTTTCTTCACCTTTTGTGTAGTTGCAGCCATTTCCTTATTTTTTTTCACTCTCGCTTCATTATTTGTAGCATATCGTTTATCTGGGTTTGTTGCTTGGTAATACTTTGAGTGACCACCAACATCTGTTCTTTGAAGTTATTTAGCTGTTCCAGCAGAGGGCGCATGTACTCTGCTATAGACTTAGCCGTCTCACTGGTTACTTCTGGTTTTGGACTCTCCACGCCTTTCGCTTTCGAAAGCTTTTCTCTGTCCTTCTTCCCCGCCATCTTTTTGCTTGTTTACTTTTATAAACTTTTCAAAAGTCTCTGAATATGCACTTAACCGCTTAGATTCACTTGGGTGAGTATTTCTAGACTGTTTTCTTCGCGTTTCCATCCGCTCCCCCCCATCCGCTCAGAAGTCCATGCGCATGGGAGGCGTCCCTCCCCTCGCTCGCTTATTTTTCCCGTTCGGGGGTGGGGTGGGGAGCTGTCTTTTCTTTTTAAAAACGCTTTTAAGGTCGACTCAGGTTCATAATTGGCCCATCGGCCCCGCTTTTTGCTTCATTTCTGCAGCCCGATCTCCTGCGCTTGCCCGGCCAGCATCACTAGTACCGTTCGGTCTCTTGGCACGGAGAACCTTCGGAGCGAAGGAGCGCCTCAATTCTTTGGCATTCCACCGTTGAAAAGGTCGCTCCTTAAAGCTTCCTGGCCAGGAGCCCTTCACCGGGTCCCTGGGGGGGGGTTGCGATCCTGCGCACCCCCTCCTTCGGCCAGAGCACGGACTCGCCCCCGGGAGGTCCGGGAGGAGAGCCCGCTTAACGCGCCGCCATTAACCGGAAGTCCCACTAGAGTTGATGTTGTGTATAAAAAGCAAATATATTTAGCTATAAGTACATGTGAATATTGTGTTCATTATTTCAACATGGTGTTTTCTGTGTTTATCACACCTGGAGGTTGGCATCCATTCCCTGACCAGGTGAATCAGAGGTCATTTCGGGGGGGAATGCAGTTCCCCCAGGTGAGGTGCAGGGGGCGGGGCACACAACGAAGCCCCGCCCCTTCTTCCGGCAGCCCCCTGCTTCCAGCCTCATTCTGTTGCAGAAGGAGGAAGAAGCAGGAGGGTAAGTTGGTGTCCTCCCCCTCTGCCTGGCCGAGGCCAATCCACGTGGTCTCCGCAAGGACTCCCAGCCCCATCCAGGAGCTTCCCCGAGGTAGCTGTGTTAGTCTGTTGCTGCAAAATAGTCCAAGAGTTCAAATAGCACCTTTAAGACTAACAAATAGCACCTTTAAGACTAACCTTTAAGACTAAGACTGAGTGGTGGGTGTGGTCTTATGACGCACTTCCGGTGATGGCAGGGGGTGTGGCATATGCTAATGAGTTATGCTAATGAGTCCCCCTAGCTCTTTTTCTACGAAACGACCCCTGAGGTGAATTAACATTGTTCCAACTCCCAACCATTGTGTACCCTCACTGACTTCCTTCTCCCCTTTTCCCACAGATCATTGATGGATTTGCTGCGCTCAGTTCCCCACACTGTAGCAGTGCAGTCGATGGCACCCTCATTCAGGTTAGAACGCTCCATGGCAGAGGAGGAGATAGAGGCAAGAAAGAAAAAGTTTTCTTAGGGGGTTCAGTGCCATAGATCCCATCCTCCAGGACTGGAGTCCAAAACTGTAACACCACTGATTCCCCAGCTCCCACCAAGAGTTTGGCATGCCCAGTCATCTCCTAAGACATATCCTCCATACTCTTCCCAACCAAAGGTTTCATTGAAAGCCATCCTTCAGAAAGTGTTACGGTAAAGGTAAAGGTTTCCCTTGCTCGAAAGCCAGTCGAATCCGACTCTAGGGGTGCGGTGCTCATCTCCGTTTCCAAGCTGAAGAGCCAGCACTGTCCGAAGACATTTCTGTGGTCATGTGGCCGGCATGACAAGACACTGAGGTGCCGAAGTGGTACCTATTTGCAATTTCTTGCTTTTGAACTGCTAGGTTGGCAGGAGCTGGGACCAGAGATGGGAGCTCACTTCATCATGCGGCACTCGGGTCTTGAACTGATGAACTACCGACCTTCCGGTCTGCAGTTCAGCATCTTAACCACTGAGCCTCTGCAGAAAGTGTTACTACATGCCAAACCATTTTTTAAAATAGGGTCCATGTACCCCCCCCCCATCTTTCTTTCACTGTGATTATGCCAGCAGAAAAAATCTAACATTGTACTTAACGTATTTAAGTTCAATTATAAAGACAGGATTTCCAAGACACACAGTGCCTGTGTGAGGCAGCACATGTTCCTTTTAACTGAAGTGCATAAAACAAATTGCCAATTGTTTTACACAGTAGTCACTACCTCTGTTGGCATTACAACATACAACAAATGTCTTCTTCTGGAAACTCAAACCCCACCCCACCCTAACATTTGGCAACAAGCTGTTTAGCAGGAGCAACCTTGTATAGGCATGTTTTGACAGTAAGGTAAAGGGGGCTCAAAGTACTTTACGGGATCTCCACTGTGATGTATTCAAAGCTGCATATGTATGATGTGAATCACCTAATGCATACACCATGTAAAGCTTCGTCCTGGGCTAGGATTCTAATCCCTCCAATCCTATTGGTAGCCCAGGAAGAACTTACCACTCACAGGCAATCAAGCTCCCTGAGCGGAAACATCTGTGATTGGACCTTATGTACACAATCTTATTGGTTGTTATTGTGAAATAGGGCGTGGCTATATTAGCCAGGAGAGTTTAAAAGAAGAACAGCTTCAGTGCTTCAATGCTAAAGCTGTTCTGGCTATCCGAGTTGATCTGTGTTGGAGTTGAGTTACGAGTTGCTGAATAAAGCTGAATCTTTGCTGAATCGCTCTCTGACTCGTTTGTTAAGTAGCCGACTTAACAATTGGCAACGAGGATGGGATCTTAGAGCGGGTAGGCAGCCCCGCTTAAATCAATCCCACGACGGACAACAGCAAGCATCGCGCCGTGGCCGATCAACCGCAGGCACTGCCAGATCCGGTGGAAGCGCCTGCAATGATGGCCAATAGCCAGAAGTTCGAGGCATTCAAACCCACAACCGAGGACTGGGACGCTTTTTTAAAAAAATTTTAATTTTTATTTCAAATAATACTGCTTACAATTACAGATTAAATTTTAAATTTAAATTTTTATTTCAAATAATACTGCTTACAATTACAGATTTAAAAATAAGCAAATTGAAAGTACATATCACCATAATAAAGTATTTGCATTTAACATCAAAGTCATTAATATACCTTCTAATTTCAAATGCCGATCCATAATAAAACAGATAAATTAAAACGTAGCATAAGTCGTTAAATTCAAACTAAATGTATATTTAGAACTTGTGAAGCTATGATCCCTAGAATATCGCCATTATTTCTTTATACTTTAGTGGAATTGAAGATGCCATGACTGAAGAATGTAGGCAGCGGTGCGCGAAGGAAAGCCTAGACTCCCAGCCGGCTGAGTCTCCCAAACCTGACGACTGTCCCAGACCTCCAACCACGGAGGTGAGTACTGCTGTGCCCAGTACTGTCCCCGAAGTAGGGCAGACCCCTACCTTTGGGGCTGCAACCGAGGACGAAAGTGTACCTGCCTCAGAGATGAGTGAGTCAAGCAGGTCTCCCCAAGCTGAGTTGTGTCCTGAGCCTGCACAGCTACACAGGTCTCAGCGTGTGCGCCGTTCTCCAACATATTTAAGTGACTATGAGTATTAATGTATGTTTTTACTTAGGGGGGAGGAATTTGCGATGTATTCAAAGCCGCATATGTATGATGTGAATCACCTAATGCATACACCATGTAAAGCTTCGTCCTGGGCTAGGATTCTAATCCCTCCAGTCCTATTGGTAGCCCAGGAAGAACTTACCACTCACAGGCAATCAAGCTCCCTGAGCGGAAACATCTGTGATTGGACCTTATGTACACAATCTTATTGGTTGTTATTGTGAAATAGGGCGTGGCTATATTAGCCGGGAGAGTTTAAAAGAAGAACAGCTTCAATGCTAAAGCTGTTCTGGCTATCCGAGTTGATCTGTGTTGGAGTTGAGTTACGAGTTGCTGAATAAAGCTGAATCTTTACTGAATCACTCTCTGACTCGTTTGTTAAGTAGCCGACTTAACATCCACCACAGTGTTTTGCTTTTAAAAAGTATTTGTACACCACAGATATAAAAACATTACCCACTGCCAAACAAGACATTTCCAGTCTTATGTACCTATTACAGGTGCTTGGTTGGCCGTGCACTGTGTTTAAAAAAAAAAAAATCTGGTCTATGCCCTGTGATAAACAAATAGGCTGGTGAGGCAAAACCATTTAGGGCATCGAAAGTGTACCCATGTTTCCATTTAATCCCGCCCAGCTGCCCATTGTGGACGCCAGCAGATGGCCCAGTCTAGCCAGGCAGCAGCTGAAGAGGAGGAGAAGGAAGAGGAGGAGAAGCCATGCTGCAATATGCAAGGTCTATAGTGGAGCGGAGCCTTATGAAGAACAGGGGAACAGCTGAAGGTCTTGTAGTTAGCATAGATAGACTAGGGGCTTCCCACTTTTTCAGACTGTGTCCTTACTGTCTCCTGACTGGCTCTTCTGGAGACATTCTGCTCCCGCAGAGCTTCTTGTTGCTCTTTCTTCCTTTTACAGCAGTTAGACTGGTTAGTTTAGGCTTTCTCTCTGTATGTTTTATAATGGTTTGTTCTTCTTTAATAAACCCACTTATTTTTCTCTCTCTAAACAGTCAGTGCTCCACTTCCTTGCATATTTAAACTCTGACAACAAGCCAGAGGTGCAGGGTCAGGAGGAGATGGCAGAGGAAGGACCCTGGCATTGAAGTTCACAGCACATCTTCCAATATACTCACAATTTCTTTTTAATTTCGTAGTCCAGAATGTTAAAATTGACTCAATCGACCCAATGTCAAAACAAACCCCTCGCACTGAATGTAGATGGCGATTAAAATTTTTTCCCCCCTCTCCTTTAAGTGAATGAGCAAAGAATAGCAGAGCAAGTTTAGTTCTGTGACACAGCGGGTCTGTAGAAGACCCACTGAACACCCTGCTGAAAGGTCACCGACTATATTGCTGTCTCATGTCTCCTACAAAGCAACCTGGATTTAAAACTGACAGGTAACTGTGTGGGTTGCCCATAATACCCAGGCCTAGCAACCACATGACTAACAGCAATACAGATAGCTCTGACGAAACCATTATCAAATGATAAGGCTATCCAGAAACTGTATAACATTTTCTTGGAGGAATTTAAGGTAGACGAAGAGGTGAAACATAATACGGTTGTTTGGGTGAGAGATATAGGGGAAACTATTACGCAGGAAAATTGGGCAAAGATATGGAAATCTTCCAAATATATGAGAGCAGCAAGTTATAGAGAAATGTTTTCAAGATCGTTCATAGATGGTATTGGCCACCAGAAAGGTTAGCAAAGTGCTATTCAAACTGCTCCATTATATGCTGGAAGTGCAAACTAAATGTGGGAACATTCTATCATATGTGGTGGCGTTGTACAAAAATTCAGAAATATTGGAAATCTATACAAAGAATAATAGAACAAGTCACAAATGTTAAACTCGATCTGATCCCTGAAATTTATTTGTTAAACATAATGCCGGAAGTACTTACGTTTAAAGAAAAATATGTAATAGCATTTACATCTGTGAGAATACTATGGGCTAAATATTGGAAAATAGATCACTTTCCCTGTATAGAAGAAATAAGAGATAGCCTGATGGAGGTAGTGGAAGTAGATAAATTGAACTTGTTATTACAGAGGGAAAACGAAGAGATATTTGTTGAAAGATGGTCAGGATTATATAAATGGCTGGAAACTGAAAGCTGACTCGAAAGAATTTATGTACCCATATGAAACAATGGAAAATGTCTTTGTGTTATTGTTGGAAAATCAATAAAAATATATTTTTTTAAAGGCAATACAGGTAGCTCTGGACGAAATGGTTATTTGGGATGCGGAAGGTGTACTCCACTTGATGCTGCCCTTTGGTCCACAACAGGGGTTTCTGCTGAACAGGAGGCCATGATGCCTGTCGGGCAGGCTGGAGGCACTCGTAAGTGACAATATCAACACATCCTCATTTAGCACCTCATATGTGTGAATTGTCAAAATACACACTTGTACCAATGTGACCAGCATTCCAATTGAAATGTGCTCTCCAGCAGGAGCAAATGCAGTAACTCAAATGGAGAATCCCAGCTCCTTCACAGAGGTGATCTTCTTCTTCCTCTGCTCACTGGAGGAGTGGGTCATGATGACTACATGTAAGACACTCCCTAATACCATTCCTTTAGGTTCTTTTATAGGATGTCCATAGCAAGCAGTAACAATGACCCATTTGTCTTCTGTTTTCCTTTACAGTTGCAGCAATAGAGACATGTGTATCAAGGAATGAGTGGGAAATGGGGATTTTCTGACAGGACATGTGCAATCTGGAGGAATACATCAGGGGCACACTGGTCTAAGGAGTTGGGGTTCTCCTTGTAAAGAGTTTCTTCCAGTTTGGTGTAGTGCAGGGGTGGCCAAAGTGAGACTCCTTTGGGTATTGAAGGGCGGGGTATAAATCCAATCTCTTCTCTTCTTCTCTCTTGAATATGTAAATAGTTATAGCTGTTTTTTTACCTGAAATGTTCTGTTTATGTTAAGTTATGATCAGTGTTCCCTCTAAGCTGAGTTAGTGTGAGCTAGCTCACAGTTTTTGAGCCTCCAGCTCACTCGTTTTTGTCTCCGCCCAGGAAGGAGGGCTCCAGAGCAAACTAATTCATGCAGTAGCCAAATTGCTCACTCACAACTTTAAGGCCAGTAGCTCACAAAGTAGAATTTTTGCTCACAAGACTCCACAACTTAGAGGGAACATTGGTTATGATGTATATAGTTAAGATTTTTTTCTATATAAAAATTATTCATTGTTAATAATAGTTTATATAAACTTTTAATTTAAACCAAAAAGTTCTGTGCTTCCACTTTTCTAGTCAAGTCAAGTCAAGTCAGCCTTTATTGGCATAAATTATCAATACCATTTATGCATTTTAAAACCAGTTAAAACTCATATATACAATTCTAGAAGAACCTTTGGCGCAGCTTTAAAGCCAAGCAAAGAAACTTAGCCACCTTCTCTGTGATGTCCGGACTGAGATCTCTTAAAAGTCTATTCATCTTAAGTGCATCAGAGCAAGCACCCATGCAGGTTAAAAGAGGGTGTAAGTATGTGATCCTTAGGTCCATATACAAATTGCAGTGCAGGAGAACATGAGTGATAGATTCCACACATTCCAATCTGCAAGGGCAGTGTCTGGCCAGATGAGAAACCTTGTTATATCTGCCAAATAAAATGGTGGATGGCATAGCATTACATCTGGCCAGGGTGAACGTTCTACATTGTTCAGGGACCTGCAGGGAAGATAGATATGAAGCCATCAGCCCTGTTGTAAGGGGAATCTCAAAATTCAAGGGGGAGCAGGTTTTATTAGCCAAACTATATAAAGTTTGGCGCTCCGAGTCTAACAACCTGTTTTTAATCTGTTGGAATGCAACGGCAAAAGGCAACATGGACAGGGATTCCAAAGAGAGACCCAATACTTTAATTTTCCCTTCGATATATGCTGACCAGTTTGAGAGTTTAAGCTCGGGAAGCATGTGATGTATAAGGCTCCCATGTTCAAAGTTATAATGAAGGCGGAGCCAGTATATAAAGGTTGTAAGCCACGCACAGGTTTCCATCAAGGACGAGCCAGTTTCCAAATATATGACCGCGTTCGGTACACAATTTGGTAAGGCCATAATTTTCCGCAGAAATTTGATTGAACTCGTTCAATGGCGTGGTCAAAAGCTCTAATCCAGATTGGGATGCCGTACAATAACTGGGAGCTAACTTTGGACCTGAAAATTTTGGTTGCAGCTGGCACAAATTGGTTGCCCCTGCGGTAGAAGAAACGTGCTATAGCCGATGCACTAACACTAGCAAGCTTTACCGCATATTTGCGATGGGTAGACCACATTGCATTATATTGAAAGTGAATGCCTAGATATTTGTAGTTTTTAACTTGCTCTATCACTTTACCGTTAATGGACCATTGGTATAATCTCCACTTTTTGGAGAACACCAGGATTTTGGACTTATCATAGTTAAGCTTCATTGACTATGCTAAAGCTTTTGACTGTGTGGATCACAACAAACTATGGCAGGTCCTTAAAGAGATGGGAGTACCAGACCACCTCACATGTCTCTTGAGAAACCTGTATAAAGGCCAAGAAGCGACAGTTAGAACCGGATATGGAACAACGGATTGGTTTCGCATAGGAAAAGGAGTACGACAAGGATGTATATTGTCACCTTGCTTATTTAATATATATGCAGAGTACATCATGCGAAATGCTGGCCTAGATGAATCACAAGCGGGAATTAAGATTGCTGGGGGAAAGATCAACAACCTCAGATATGCAGACGATACCACTCTGATGGCCGAAAGTGAAGAGGGCCTCAAGAGCCTCTTGTTCAGGGTCAAAGAGGAGAGCGCAAAAGTGGGCTTGAAGCTCAACATCAAAAAAACTAAGATCATGGCATCCGGCCCCATCACTCCTTGGCAAATAGAAGGGGAAGTCGTGGAAGTAGTGACAGACTTCACGTTCCTGGGATCCCAGATCACCGCAGACTGTGACAGCAGTCATGAAATTAAAAGACGCCTGCTCCTTGGGAGGAAAGCGATGGCGAACCTAAACAGCATGATAAAAAGTAGAGACATCACCCTGCCAACAAAAGTCCGCATGGTCAAAGCAATGGTATTCCCAGTAGTCATGTATGGCTGCGAGAGTTGGACTATAAGGAAGGCCGAGCGCCGAAGAATAGATTCTTTTGAACTATGGTGCTGGAGAAGACTCTTGAGAGTCCCTTGGACTGCAAGAAGAACAAATCAGTCAATCCTCAAAGAAATCAACCCTGACTGTTCCCTGGAAGGCCAGATAATGAAACTGAAGCTCAAATACTTTGGCCACCAAATGAGAAGGGAGCACTCACTGGAGAAGACCCTGATGCTGGGAAAGATTGAAGGTCAAAGAAGACGGGGACGGCAAAGGATGAGATGGTTAGACAGTGTCATCGATGCTATATCATTAAAACTATACAACACAATGCTAATTTGTCATCAACTTGCTATCTAAGGTACAAGCTTCCTCTTTTTAAGGGCCAGGAAGCAAAATTTTGCCACCGCTAAAGATATCCTCTCTTTCCGGTCTTCCAGCAAAAAAATTAAAATCCTCAATTCCGCAAATTTCAACTGGACATCAAAGGGTTTAAATTTGGACAACAATGGGAAAATTAACAGCTGTCTCTCCCTAGCATAAAAATTACAATGTAACAGAATATGTGATACTGACTCTATATCAGAATTTGTACATGGGCAGCATCTTTGGGAGATAGGCCAATGCAAAAACCTTCCTCGTAACAGATTAGAGGGTAGGGCATCAAAACGTGCTCTGGAGAAAGCCCATCTATAGCCGTCGTATGTGATGTTAGAAAGATATGGAGCGGGAGCAAAACCTGTCCAGGATTTTAAGACTCCATATCTTGAGGGTAAGAGCGCTTCTTCTGTCTGAGCCTCTATATCTATTAGGCGTTGGGTTACCATAGATTTAGCTTTAGTCAATCCTAGCTCCAACAGACTTGCAGGATGAAGCCCAATTGAACTGAGTTTGGCTAATATTTTAGAGGACCAATCAGGGTATGGAGTGGAAGCAAGTAAAGATGGAATTAGACCTGTAGGCTTCAAGTGCGTTCTTAACCAATAAAAAATCGAAGCTATCCAGATTTTCGTTTCCATTTTTGTCCTTGTACCCACCCCAAAAAAACTAGCATCATGGTATAATATCTAACAAAGAGAACCCAGAGAAGTCCCCCCCCACACACACACTGAAATTTGTTTCAGTTTTCTACTAGGCAACCCATCTGTGATTTTCCACTCCTCTTTTGAAATGTACACCAGAAGGCAATAAATTCTCCATTCATAAAGCAGCATTGGTAAGGGTCTCCTCAAAGGTAGGTGTCCAAAGATCAGTGCAGTTAGGAAAACAAAAACACCCCCCCCAAAAAAAAAAACAAGCAAAAGTGGCATCAGGCCACCATACTTCATAAACGGATGTACAACCGTAAAAGCACTCCCCACCACACCAAGGGCAGAGGCCGCTTCCTGAAGTCTTTCAAAGGAACAAGGTTTAACGACTCTCTTTTGTTCCTTTTCCAAAAGGTCGGAGCGTACCTTTAAACTGTAATAGTCCCATCCACCCACCCACATTTCCCCACTGAGTTGTGCAGACTTTCTGGGAAATTATGTGTTTCACCTGCTCCTTCTTCATTATTTATTTATTTATTTTGAGAATTATATCCCACCCTTCCAAGCGGCTCAGAGCGGCTAACAAGCGGCTAATGCCGGATTAAATAGATACAATACAATAAAACAATAGTTCATATTCATAGTAAAATTCATAACAATATTTAAGGTGCTCTATTATCCTGTATATAAATCCCCAAGATTATTACCACATTGTGTGGTGGGCAACTGTGTGAAAGAATAATTCCTCCCCCACCCCCGCTACTGAAAGAGGCCAACTCAGATTAAAATAAAGGTAATAGGGGTGCCAGGCAGTCCCTCAACAGAGGTCAAGAGAGGCCCAGGCCACTTCCATTTTTGAGGGGGCCCCCCAGTAAATTAAAAAAATGAAGAAGTGCGAAAACAATGATAAAAAATTAGTAGTATTATATTTTAAATGTTTACATTTAAAAAAATAAGAAAAAGAATATTGTAAGACTTTGTAATAAACGTTCCCATTTTTATTTAACATGTCATTTAACATCAAAAGTGTAAATTTGGGGGGGGGGCAGAATGTGAGGACATGCCTTCTTCCTTCCTCACTCCCGGGGCTACCTCTCTGACCACCTGTTCTTTCCCTGCATCCGTTCTGCAGACAGATGGATGCTCAGGATAAGTCCCACATGTGCATCTATTAAGTAGCTTGAAGGAAATGGATTTTTTTTTGAACTAATGGCTTTATTATTTATTTATTTATTTATTTATTTTTGGGATTTATATCCCGCCCTATCCAACAGCTCGGGGCGGCTAACAGACGGCCATGCCGAAGTTAAAATATGCATACAACAATACAGCATAATAAAACAATGTATCCTACATAAAATTTGGTGCTCTGATAATTTACATAAAAACCAAGATGTGCGACGTCCCACACTGGCGGCCGGTTCTTCATAGCCTGGGCACCAGGAGAAGTGTTTCCCGGCTCTCTTGGGTGAATCTACCCCCACCACATGAGGTAGATGGTTGGAATCTCATTGGTGGAATAGTGGCGGCGGCGGCTCCTCCTCAAAGGCCTGGTGGAAGAGCTCTGTCTTGCAGGCCCTGCGGAACTGTACCAAGTCCCGCAGGGCCCGGATCTCCTCCGGGAGCTCATTCCACCAGGTGGGAGCCGCCACCGAGAACACCCTAGCCCTGGTTTGGGTCAATCTCACAGCTCGGGGGCCTGGAACTTCAAGGCGATGGAGATTCCCCAATCTCAGTGCTCTCGAGGGAATATATGGGGAGAGGCGGTCATAAGAACATAAGAACATAAGAACATAAGAGATGCCAATGTTGGATCAGGCCAAAGGCCCATCCAGTCCAACACTCTGTGTCACACAGTGGCCAGAAATACCAGTGCCATCAGGAGGTCCACCAGTGGGTTTAAGAACATAAGAACATAAGAGACGCCAATGTTGGATCAGGCCAAAGGCCCATCCAGTCCAACACTCTGTGTCACACAGTGGCCAGAAATACCAGTGCCATCAGGAGGTCCACCAGTGGGGCCAGGACATTAGAAGCCCTCCCACTGTTGACCCCCCCAAGCACCAAGAAGACAGAGCATCACTTGCCCCAGAGCCCCTAGCTATACCTTGTGGCTAATAGCCACTGATGGACCTCTGCTCCATATGCTTATCTAATTCCCTTTTGAAGCCATCCATGCTTGTAGCACCCACCACTTCCTGTGGCAGTGAATTCCAAGTGTTAATCACTCTTTGGGTGAAGAAGTACTTCCTTTTATCCATTCTAACCCGACCGCTCTGCAGTTTCATGGAGTGCCCACGAGTTCTTGTATTGTGAGAAAGGGAGAAAAGTACCTCTTTCTCTACCTGCTCTTTCCCATGCATAATCTTATAAACCTCGATCATGTCACCCCTCAGTCGTCTTTTCTCCAAGCTAAAGAGCCCTAAGCGCTTTAACCTTTCCTCATAGGGAAAGTGTTCCAACCCTTTTATCATTCGAGTTGCCCTTTTCTGCACTTTTTCCAAAGCTATAATATCCTTTTTAAGGTGTGGTGACCAGAACTGCACACAGTATTCCAAATGAGGTCTCACCATTGATTTATATAGGGGCATTATTATATTGGCTGATCTGTTTTCAATACCCTTCCTAATAATCCCCAGCATAGCATTGGCCTTCTTTATTGCAGTCACACACTGTCTCGACATTTTCAGTGAGTTATCCACTACAACTCCAAGATCTCTCTCTTGCTCAGTCTCTGCCAGTTCAGACCCCATCAATGTGTATTTATATTTAGGATTTTTGGCTCCAATGTGCATCACCTTGCACTTGGCCACATTGAACCCCATTTGCCATGTTGACGCCCACTCGCCCATCCTTGACAGATCCCCTTGGAGTGCCTCACAATCCTCACTGGTTTTCACCACCCTGAACAACTTTGTATCATCCGCAAATTTAGCCACTTCACTGCTTACTCCCATCTCCAAATCATTAATGAACAAGTTAAAAAGCAGTGGACCAAGTACTGATCCCTGCGGTACCCCACTGCTTACCACCCTCCACTGAGAAAATTGCCCACCTACACTCACTCTCTGTTTTCTATGAACTAGCCAGTTTTTGATCCATAAAAGGACTTGTCCTTCTATCCCATGATTTTTGAGCTTACTTAGGAGCCTTTGATGAGGAACTTTATCAAAAGCTTTCTGGAAGTCAAGGTAAATAATATCTATTGGATCCCCCTTGTCCACATGTTTGTTCACCCCCTCAAAGAACACTAACAGGTTAGTGAGACAAGATCTTCCCTTACAGAAACCGTGCTGAGTCTGCCTCAATAGGTTTTGTTCATCTATGTGCCTACTAATTCTTTCCTTAATAATGGTTTCCACCAATTTACCCGGTATCGACGTCAGACTGACTGGCCTGTAATTTCCCGGATCTCCTCTGGAACCCTTTTTAAAGATGGGAGTGACATTAGCTACCTTCCAATCCTCAGGAATGGAGGCAGATTTTAAGGAAAGATTACATATCTTTGTCAGGAGATCTACAAGTTCACATTTGAGTTCTTTCAGAACTCTCGGATGTATGCCATCTGGGCCTGGTGATTTTTCAGTTTTTAAGTTGTCTATCAGTTTTAGGACCTCCTCTCTCATCACCTCAATCTGACTCAGGTCTTCCAACACCCCTCCTGAAATCAGTGGTTCTGGAGTGGGCAAGCACTTCTCATCTTCCACAGTGAAGACGGAGGCAAAAAATGCATTTAGCTTCTCAGCCATTTCCCTATCATCCTTCAATACTCCTTTTACCCCTTGGTCGTCCAAGGGCCCCACTGCCTCCCTGGCTGGTTTCCTGTTTCTAATGTATTTGAAGAAAGTTTTATTGTTGGTTTTTACGTTTTTTGCTATATGCTCCTCATATTCCCTTTTTGCCTGCCTGACCTCAGACTTGCATTTTATTTGCCATAGCCTGTGTTCCGTTTTATCAGCCTCACTGTGACTAGCTTTCCACTGCTTAAAGGAATTCTTTTTACTTTTTACAGCCTCCATTACTCTGTTTGTTAACCATGCAGGCTTTTTCCTATACCTGTTTGTGCCTTTCCTAACCTGCGGAATATATATTCCCCGATCTCAGTGCTCTTGGGGGAATGTACGGGGAGAGGCGGTCCCTTAGGGAGGCCGTACCCTGGCCATTCAGGGCTTTAAAGGTAAGCACCAGCACTTTGAAACGAATCCGGTATGCTATAGGCAGCCAGTGCAGCGCATGCAGCACCGGTCGGATGTGGTCTCGCCTGGAGAGACCCATCAGCAACCTCGCTGCAGCATTCTGCACTAGCTGCAGCTTCCGGATTTGCGACAAAGGCAGCCCCAAGTAGAGAGCGTTACAGTAGTCCAACCTCGAGGTGACCGTCGCATGGATCACAGTGGCCAGGTCTTCTCGGCCGAGATAGGGAACCAACTGCCTGGCCAGCCGCAGATGGTAGAAGGCTGACTTGGCAGTGGCTGTCACCTGGGCCTCCATTGTTAATGAGGAGTCCAGGAGCACACCCAAACTCCTAACCTCCCGCACAGGCACCAGTGGTGTCCCGCCGAAGGCCAGGAGAGGATGTCCCAACTCTCGGCCGATCCGGCACAGGCCCAGGACCTCCATCTTTGCTGGGTTTAGTTTCAACCGACTCAGCCTGAGCCACCCAGCCACGGCTTGCGATGCCCGCAAAAGGTCATCAGGACCAGAGTCTGACTGGCCGTCCAACATCAGATAGAGCTGGGTGTCATCAGCATATTGATGACACCCAAGCCCACACCTCCGGGCAATCTGGGCGAGGGGGCGCATGTAGATGTTAAACAACATCGGGACCAGAGTCTGACTGGCTGTCCAACATCAGATAGAGCTGGGTGTCATCCGCATATTGGTGACACCCAAGCCCACACCTCCGGGCAATCTGGGCCCCCACGTCAGTGAGGCAACGGGCCAGCAACTGGTGGTCGACCATATCGAACGCTGCCAACAGGTCCAACAGCACCAGTGCCGCCACGCCGCCACGATCCAGATGCCTACGGAGATCGTCAGTCAGCGCGACCAGTACTGTCTCAGTCCCGTGACCCGGGCGAAGCGGGCCAGCAACTGTTGGTCGACCGTATCGAACACCGCCGACATGTCCAACAACACCAGTGCCGCCGCGCCGCCACGATCCAGATGCCTACGGAGATCGTCAGTCAGCGCGACCAGTACTGTCTCCGTCCCGTGACCCGGGCGAAAACCGGACTGGAAGGGATCGAGGATGGAAGCCTCATCCAGGTAGCTCTGTAGCTGTGATGCCACTGCCCTCTCAATAAGTTTGCCAAGAAAAGGCAAATTGGACACCAATTCAGCCGGGTCCAAAGATGGTTTTATCAAGAGAGGATGGACCATTGCTTCCTTGAGTGCTCCAGGGAACCGCCCCTCGGTGAGGGACTTGTTGACAATCTCCCATAGAGCACCTCGAAACCCCTCACGGCCTGCTTTAACCAGCCAAGAGGGGCATGGATCAAGGTCGCATGTGGTTGGGGGCACAGCCATGAACAACCTGTCAACTTCCTCCAGACTGAGTTGGTCAAAACATACTAAACCCATCTCCAAAGACGTACAAGGGGCCTCAAGTTCCATAACTGTATCAATTGTGGCGGGGAGGTCACGGTGGAGTGCTTTGAATGGAATCTCAGGAAGCTTCACAGTATGTAGGCATATCCTTTATTTATTTATTTATTTTACAAAACCACCGTTTCCCTCCTCTGAAGTGCAAATAATGATGTATTGGAGGGGGGCACCTTTGGTGAGCAAAACAGAGTGGAGACTGAAATGTGGCCCACAGTCTGCCATTTGAGGTTTAGACAAACAGAGATCCATCATCTCCAGTGTTAATCAGAACCACAGTGCTTATTTTCCACCTGCCCTGTTTAATGTCCCTGACTGAAAATGGCTTCAGTAAGCCCCAGTGGAGAAAAAAAAGACTGGTATCCCTACTGTGCCTGTCTTTTCCCCTGTTGGGGCTCAAAGCTGTTTGGTATCAGTGGGCATTTCTGATCAGGTTAAAAAAAAATGTGCAAGAAGGATGAGTTATCCCCCTTCCCCATTGATATAGCCCCGATCCATATCACCCCCTCCCTATTTCAAAAGGGAATTAGATAAGCATATGAAGCAGAGGTCCACCAGTGGCTATTAGCCACAAGGTATAGATAGGGGCTCTGGGGCAAGTGGTGCTCTGTCATCTTGGTGCTTGGGGGGGTCAACCGTGGGAGGGCTTCTAATGTCCTGGCCCCACTGGTGGACCTCCTGATGGCACCTGGTATTTCTGGCCACTGTGTGACACAGAGTGTTGGACTGGATGGGCCTTTGGACTGATCCAACATTGGCGTCTCTTCTGTTCTTATTTCTTAGGGCATCCCACGTATCATAGAATCATGGAAGGGATCTCCACGGTCATCTAGTTGAACCCCCTGCATGATGCAGGAAATTCACAAATACCTCCCCACCACCACCAGTGACCCCTGTTCCATATAGGTTGGCCTTGATTTGTTGAGTCATTTTCTCAATGATCAAGAAACTCTTGCAGCATAAAAGGAGCGTGGTTTCAAGTTGGATTTCATGGTCAGGGTTAATTTGGCAGCCATCAAAAGAAAATGGACCTTGTCTTCGGAAAATAGTCTTCAGCATAATGATACCTATTTTTAAAATGGGGATGCTTTGATGGGACAGTGTGTATGTATATATACAACAATATATATGTGTGTGTGTGTGTGTGTGTGTGTATATATATATATATATATATAAAATTATGGGATGTTTGATGGGACAGTGTAACTAGAAATGATATGAATATCTTACTTATTGATTTAATTATTAAATTTATATCCCACCCTCTCCCTCAGAGTGGGTTCTTTACAAACTGATCTGCATAAAGCACAGCTTTGCAATTAAAATTAGGAACATATACATAAATTAAAATGAAACAATCGACTAAAATTAATACAATATGTCTTGACAGATGATGTTGATACTGGCAAAACAGGATCTGCAGCCACTGGTGGGGCAGTGGACCCATGGATCAATATAACTGTAGCAGAAAGAGCTGGCTACCCTAAACCACATTCATCCTTGGCTGCTTTTTATTAAGGCAACTGAAACATCAAAGCACAGGATGTGTGATTGTCCTGTAGGTTTATCAAGTCTCCTGCTCTCAGCCTCCATCTTCCCGCTGCAGCAGTGAGAGAAAAACGGGGGTGGGGGGTGGGGTGCAGCAACATCAGTTTTGGTCCATCACCAGAAGTGATGTCAGATGATGCACCAACTTTCTAGCTATCCCCAAAGTTTCACCATAGAGAGTTGGAAGATTCCTAGAATGTCACAGTGGATGATGATGATGATGATGATGATGATGATGATGATGATGATGATGATGATGATGATGATGTAGCATGCCTCCTGGAAACCCGACCCATCTCTGGGCTTCTGTGCCATGATGGCTGCTGTGAACCTGGTTGGCTGGTTTCAGATAAAATGGAAGAGAGGAGAACGGTGTCAAGCCCCTTTGGGTCCCTACTGTGAAGAAATGAGGTAAAGAAACAAACATGAAGTCTCCTTCATCCACTTTTCTGTTTTTGGTTTTCATGGGCCTCTAAACGCTGAGGCCAGAGGGTAATAAAGAAAAGGGAGGCAGGGGTGGTGTTAGTTCAGAGAGGAGACTTTCTATCGGCCGAGGCCTCACCCGGGGTCATGAGGCCCCCCCGCCACTCACCCCTCGGGCCGCACAACGAGAGGAGCCCACCTGCGCCCGCGCCGGTCCCCGGTCGGCCGGGGGGCGTGGCCCGCGGGCACCGCCCTCCCAGGGACCCGAGGCGCTATAAAGCCCGCGCTGGGCGCCGCTGCTGCTGCCGCTGCCAAGGAGCAACGCCGGGAGCGGAGAGCGGCAGGATGGGGAACCGGGTCACCCGCGACGACTTCGAGTGGGTCTACACGGAGCAGCCCCACACGCAGCGCCGGAGAGAAATCCTAGGTAGGGAGCCGCGGGCTGGTCTCCGGGGCGTCTTCGCTGGCCGCCGGGGGTGGGAGCCTTGCCCGGTCCGAACTCTCCGAATGGGACTCGCGGGCTTTCAGAACTGGCTCCCTCGCCTTCTGCCTGCTCGGTGTGCCTTGAACCCCGGGTATTGCTGGCTGGGGAGGGAGAAGGAAGTCTGCACATGCTCTGGGGCGCTCTCTTCGTTGAAATGGCGGCCATCCGTTTTAGGGCTCAGTCTCGGCGCTGCAAGTAGGCTGGTGGGCAGAACCATGCCTCCTCCTCGGACCGCCGCCCCCCCCCCCCGGCCAGTCCGTCTCGCTATAATCAGGTTGGCTTTTGCATTTCAGCCCCCTCCTCTCCCCTCCCGGAGTTTTTCTTTTTCCTTCCTTTGCTTGGAACCCCAAGTCTGTTCTCCTCTAGGGAAACTGAACGGGATGTTGGGCTGGCCGGTTTGGCCAGGTGCGTTTTAGGGAGGGGTGGTTGCTTCGTAGGTAGCAGTAATCCAGCAGAGGAACCTGTCCCCTTGGCTGCAAGGGAGCAGAAGGTTATTCCTTGGCATGCAGTTGTGAAACAGACAGGTGTTCTGCTGGGAATCAGGGTTGGCGACTTAGGGTGTGCCCTGCCCTCTTTCCTTTTCCTTTCGGGAAACTGGTGCTTGGTCCCCAAAAGAAGTTGTCACCCACGGGTACAATCTGCGTCACCCTGCGTTGTGCAAGATGTCCCTTGGTCCCTTCCAGCCCTGTATTTCTGTGCTTGTATTAGAGGGGTGAATAGTCACACCTGCATGAGAAGGCATGGCTTAAAAAAAAATGCACCATGTTTCTTTCCAAAGTACAGCAGTTGCCCATAATATAAAGATGTAGGCATGCTTGACTAGACTTCAGTGCACCAACAATTAAGCAGTATAGCAGTTCAGGGGGGAGGAGAGCAATGTTCCCTCTAAGCTATGGAGTCTTGCGAGCAAAAATTCTACTTTGTGAGCTACTAGCATTAAAACTGTGAGCAAGTGATTTGGCTACTGCATAAATTGGTTTGCTCTCGAGCCATCCCCCTCCTGAGCTGGGACAAAAAAGCGTGAGCCGGAGGCTAAAAAACTGTGAGCTAGCTCACACTAACTCAGCTTAGAGGCATCACTGGAGGAGAGTCCCAGCCATCTCATGGCAACTGTATGAAGTCCCAGCCCATGAGGTTTTCAAGGCAAGGGATGGGCAGAGGTGGTTTGCCATGCCTTCCTCTGCCCCACTGGTGGTCTGCTATCTGAGTACTAACCCTCCGTAACTTCCAAACTTTGACAGGAGCAGGTCAGATTTGCATACTAAAGAATTCAAGCTGAGCAATCCTATATGTATAAAAGCCCAGTATTGGCAGTTTCTGGCTCTCCCATTGACTGTGCTGTGCGCTCCATCAACCACTGGCACATCAACCGCCACTCAAGAGTACTTGCGTGCCATTGGCTGGAGGCTGGGTCGTCTCCCCCGCCCACTGCCCGCTTGGCCACTCTTTCTTCTGTTAGAATAAACTGGCCGTTTTGGCAAAATGACTGTCTCTCCTGACAAAGACGCTTCTCCTGTTTGGCTTCTTCATGGCTGCTGGCTGGCTACTGAGGTGAGCCAGCGGTCATCAAACCATTCTCTTCTGCTGTGTGGCTCACTTTCCCCTAAGGTTGCCAACCTCCAGGTGGGACCTGGAATTTCCTGCTGTTACAATTACTGTCCAGATGACAGAGCTCAGTTCCCCTGGAGAAAATGGCTGCTTTGGAGGATAGACGCTATGGCATTATACCCTGCTGAGTCCTTCTCCTCCTGCCCTCCACAGGATCCATCCCCCAAAACTCCAGGTATTTCCCTACTCAGAGTTGGCAACCCTACTTTCCCCTCAGTAGTTGTTGCTAGGCAACCAAGCTTGGTTCTGTTTGAAAAAGGCAGGGTTCCCCCCCCCCCAGGAACTCATTGGGGCTAGTCCTGAATAGGGTTGCCAGCTCCAGTTTGGGATATTCCTGGAGATTTTTGGTGGAGTCTGTGGAAGCCAGAGTTTGGGGAGGGGAGAGGCCTCAGCTGAACAGAATGCCATAGAGTCCACCCTCCAAAGCAGTTGTTTTCTCTGGGGGAGAAAGAGAGATCAGTTGCCTGGAGTTCAGTTGTGATACCAGGTGATACCACAGCCAGTCTGGCATAGCATTTAGTGCTTCAGAGCAGGGTCTGTTGGACCCAGGTTCTTTCTGTGGAAGCTGAGTGGGTGATTTCAGACCAGTCGCAGACTTTCTGCCTAACCTACTTCACAGGGTTGTTGTGCAGATGAAAATGGGGAGAGGAGAATGTTGTAAGTTGCTTTGGTCCGCACTGCGGAGAAAGACTGTACTTTTCCTTCTGGGGGACTATTGTTGCTAATCTCCAGGTGAGGTCAGGAGATCACTCAGATTTACAATGTTCTTTAGGTGGCACAGATCAGTTCCCCCGGAGAAAATGGTGGACTCTGTGTCATTGTACCCTGCTGAGGTCACCACAGCAAATTGATGCTGAGTGCCCAAGGCTGGGGCACCCACTCAGAGCCTCTTTCTAGAGTTTGTTGTATTTATTTCCACAACAGGCCTTATTCCTAGTCTCTCCTTATATATAATTGAGTAGTGGTCCCACAGCATTCTATGCACTCCAAAATCAGTTGGCTCCATGATGTGTCAATCGCAAGGTGTCTCTATCCACTGGCTGTGTTGCCTGAGTTCTCTCCCACCCACTGCTGGCCCAATCTTCTCTAATTGGGACAGTGTTTCAAGGTCATTTGCATATGGAAGCTGATTGGACTTCACTCCATTCCGCACCTCAAACCCCCCCCCCCCCTGCAAGACAGTTGGAACTGTCCGTTGCATATGGGACCTGGTGTATTCTGAGGTAAAATATGTCCTCACTCACAACACATCACTTCCCCTTCAAAAGAAACAAACCCAATAACACAGTCATGCCACACCACAAAAAAGACAGATCACACCACAAGCAGAATACCACAAGGCAAAAAATGATAGGAAAAGGTGCCAGCAGTCACCTGAGAGCGCTTCAGAGGATGGTGTGCAGGTCCCAGGTTCATGTTATAAAAGCAGCCTGGGGGATTATGGACCATTCACACACTTTCAACCTTAACATACCTCATAGAGTAGTTGTGTGGATCATATGAGGGAGAGGAGAATGATGTCAGCTGCTTTGGTTCCCACTGCAGGGAAAGACTGCCCTTTCTGAGGCTGGAGGC
>NW_015174845.1:734403-749617 GCF_001447785.1 Gekko japonicus | reverse complement strand
AGGTACAGTGCCATAGACTCCACCCTCCAAACCAGCCATTTCCTCCTGGGGAACTATTGTTGCTAATCTTGGCCCAGCAACCATCAAACCATTCTCTTCAACCCCCTGCTGTGCAGCTGACTTTTCCCTAGGGTTGCCAATCTCCAGGTGGGACCTGGAGTTTTCCCACTGTTAAAACTCCCCTGGAGAAAATGGCTGCTTTGGAGGGTAGACCCTATGGCATTATACTCTGCTGAGTCCTTCTGCCCCCCCCCAATGCTGCCCTCCACAGGATCCACCCCCCAAATCTCCAGGTATTTCCCTACTTAGAGTTGGCAACCCTACTTCCCCCTCAGTGCCTGTTGGTAGGCAACTAAGCTTGGTCCTGTCACCTGTTTTGGCCTTTGGGAGAAAACACATTGGGGCCAGTCCTGATAGGGTTGCCAACTCCAGATGGGAAATTCCTGGAAATTTGAGGGATGGAGCCTGAAGAAGGTGAGGTTTGAGGAGGGGTGGGACCTCAGACAGGTACAATGCCATAGACTCCACCCTCCAAACCAGCCAGTCCCTCATGGGGAACCATTGTTGCCAATCTCCAGGTGAGGGCTGGAGACCACTCAGAATTACAACTGCTCTGCAGAAGGGAGGGCAGAAGTCAGCTGAAGTCAAAGGGGCAGATAATGGTAGGTTGATGGTTAGCTGGGAAGGAGATGGGGTTACCAACTCCAGACTGGCAAATTCCTGGGGATTTGAGGGGTGGAGCCTGGAGAGGGTGGGGTTTGAGGAGGGGTGGGACCTCAGACACGTAGAATGCCATAGACTCCACCCTCCAAACCAGCCATTTCATCCTGGGTAACAATTTTTGCCAATCTCCAGGTGAGGGCTGGAGATCACTCAAAATTACAACTGTTCTTCAGGTAACAGAGCTCATGGACTCTGTCATTATACTCTGCTGAGGTCGCCACAGCAAATTGACACTGTTTGCCCAAAGCCGGGGCACTCTCCCAGGGCCTCTTTCTATATCTCATTGTATTTATTTTCACAACGAGCCTTATTCCTAGTCCATTATAAAGCTGCAACATGCAAGGAAAACAGAAGGCTGTGCATTATTTACTGGTCCAGTACATCACTAAACATTATCTGTCTGTCTGTCAATAAATATATCCAAAGCTACTGTAATAGGTTGATTTTTTACAACAGTGAACATATGAGGTCTTCTTGTATGGCAGAGTCAGACCATTGAGCTGTCAAGATCAGTATTGTCTACTTTGACTGGCAGCAGGTCTCCATGGTCTCAGGCAGAAAGCCTCTCTCATCTCCTCTGATCTGACCCCTTCAACTAGAGATGCTGGGGGGGTTAACCTGGGACCTTCTGCTTGCAAATCCAGTGCTCATCCATTGAACCACAACCTCTCCCCAATGCAACATCCCAGATCCTTATATACCTCTCTGATGGAGATGGGTTAACTTTCTTCCAATAGGGGGCTGTACACATATAAGATGCTGTAATGAAGACCAAAACAGTTTCTATTTTTAGATCCCTCAGTAAGATTATAGATCCAGGTGGGCAGCCATGTCGGTAAAAAGCAGTAGGACAGGGTTGGCCAAACTTGCTTCATGTAAGAACCACATAGACTAAATGTCAGATGTTCAAGAATCACAAGGTGACACTGGAGGAAGAGGCGGGTTTGGGGAGTGGCCTGAAAGTGACATCACAGGAAGGGTGGGGTTTTTGGTACAGGATGTGACATCATCAGAAGGGTTGGAGCTTAGGAAGTGCCATCACCTGATCTTTGACCTGGAAGTGACATCACAGGACATGACATCACAGAGTGATGTCACATCCTTGATAGGCATCACCCCTGTGGTGTGCCTAAGGGTGGTATGCCATTGCTCGCCTCTGCATATCGACCCTGATCTTCCTCAGTGGTCTCCCATCCAAGTACTAACCAGGGTTGACCATGGTTAGCTTCCAAGATCTGAAAAGATTGGGCCATCCAGGTCAAGACAAGAGATGAACATATGTGGTTTGCCATTGCCTGCCTCTGTGTAGCAACTCTGAACTTACTTGGTGGTCTCCCATCCAAGTACTAACCAGGCCTCCCTGCTTAGCTTCTGAGATGTGAGGAGATCAGGCTAGCCTGGGCCAGCCAGCTCAGGATGGAGACAAACGAGTATGCAGGATTCCATGCTGACCCCTTTTGCTGCTTAATATATGCATGAAACAACTGGGGGAGTTTTGACAGGATTTGGACTTCATTGTCACTACTGTACACATGACATTCATAGTAAGACTTCCAAGTATTTCCTGTGTGTTTTATTTGATGCCATATGAGGCATAGCTGAATGGAGGTGGGGACTGGTAAACCTGGTTGAGAAAAACACCATCCAGATCCATTCAAGTTATAGAAGTAGGGCTGCCAGGTACCCCGGGGGAGGGGAGGTTTGCCCGCTTTAGAGGCCCCCAACCCACCAGCCTGGGTCCAGCTGCCGGGGGGAAACCCCACCTCCAAACTGCCAGAATCGGGCCGACGTGCCTGGCATGATGACGTCATCCAGAGGTTACGTCATCGTGTCGGGCATGTTGTCGGGGGACGCTCTAGTATTCAGCATCAATACTCTATGGTACCATAGAGTTTTAAAGCCAAATGCTAGAGCGTCCCTTGACAGCATGCCCAGTGTGATGATGTCACTTCTGGGTGACGTCATTGTGGCACACACCCATGAAGCTCCCGAACACAGAGCTTTGGACCCCTGCTGGATGCCAGGTAGGGACCTGGCAACCGTATATAGAAAGTTTGGTGATGGTACTATTTCTTAGTGATGGCATTCAAAATGTATAACTATCTAGGTCAGTGTACACACTCTGCCAGCTCTTAATGCTCAGCTGTATTATGAACTGAGCAACCACAGACATCCGAAGGCAGCTGCTCTGTACATGGATGCACAGAATTTATTTACATTTAATCTTTTACTCTCCAGTAAACTACGAATTGGGAGCTGCGGTGGCTCAAGTGGTTAAGACGCTGAACTGCAGGCTGTGGAAGGTTGGTAGTTCAGCAGTTTGAGGCCCGAGTGTGCCGCATGATGGAGTGAGTTCCCGTCTCTAGTTCCAGCTCCTGCCAACCTAACAGGTCGAAAGCAAGAAATTGCAAGTAGATAAATAGGTACCACTTCGGTGGGAAGGTAACAGCGTTCCGTGCGCCTTGGTGTTTAGTCATGCCTGCCACATGACCACGGAAAACGTCTTTGGACAGCGCTGGCTCTTCGGCTTTGAAACGGAGATGAGCACCGCAACCCTAGAGTTGGACCCGACTGGCTTTCGAGCAAGGGAACCTTTACCTTTTAAGCTACGGATTACTGTGAAACTAAAGGTGCAAATGGATGAGACATGAGAGAGCCATGATTGTATCTCTCACTGTCTTTAATTTTAAAAACTGATGCAGGAGCTGTCTGTGTGACAGAGAGGGAGAGAGAGAGATGTGACACTTAAATTGCCTTTGTTCCAAATGCTTACTGAGAAAACTTGTAAATAGCAAACCGATTCTAAAACAAGATGAGGGATGTTGGCCTATCAATCCTCTCGTATCCAGGGTTAGATTACTGTTTGTGGCTTACTGCTTATTGATAAAATTTCTTTCTTGGGGTACATGACTGTGGTGTTTTCAGCTTTTATTACCGTAAGAGACAGCTTTTCATGAGTTTAATAAATTTCCCAGCAGGCAGTGAAAACTGCACTTGCCCTCCACTGCCTCCCACGCTCCGCAACATTCCCTCACCGGAGCCCCAGGCTGAGGGCAAGCTGAGTTCACTCAACCCCCCCCCCCCAAACAAACCTCACCACCCACCCCGGAGCAGCTCGGTCGCTTGCAGCCTCTCCAAGTCCGCTGGCTAAACCTACCCCCCTGCCAAACAAACCCTGCCACCCATGCTGGAGCGAAGCAGACTGCACCCTCCCCCACTTACCATTCAGGCTGGTGTCGGTGGCAAGAAGACCCAGCAGCACACGCAGCCCCCAGCAGCCTGACTGAGGGCTGCTGGGGGCCGGGTTTAGCTGCCCTGACTGCCTGCCCATGCCACTTACCAATCTGCTATCCTAGAAAGCGCGGTGGGGCACGGGGGGGGGGGAGAAAGCTTCACGAGCCGCAGATGAGGGCTTGAAGAGCCGCATGTGGCTCACGAGCCACAGTTTGGCCACCCCTGCTGTAGAACAAAGTTTGAGTCCAGAAGATGGCTGCTTTGGAAGGTGGACTCTATGGCATTATGTCCCAAACCCCACCTTTCCTAGGCTCCACCCCCAAATATCTCTAGGTGTTTCCCAAGCAGGAGTTGGCAGCCCTTTACATGAACCAGTGGTCTGATGAAATAGGGCTCTGGTTGAATGTCTGCCTTCAATACAGGAAACAAATAGAATAGGGATCAATACTCCCTCTCTTCTCTTAGGCAGGGGTGTCAAACATGCAGCCTGGGGGCCAGATCAGGCCCCTGGAGGGCTTCTATCAGTCCCACAGTGGAACTGGCTGTCTTCTGCTTCTTCTTCCAGTTCTGCCGCTGCTGCATCATCGTAGGTTGCCAGCTTACAGATACACACCTGAACAGCATACTCGATTGCAACAGCACAGACATTTTGATGCAATAATTCAGAGCAAGAGGTGTCAGCTAGCAGACACTGTTAAATAAACAAAATATTGCAAGAGTGCTGATGTTTTAAGCATGTTTTTATTTTTTTAAAAAAAAACCTCTTTGTGTTTGTGTCCTTTATAATGTTTATATCTCCACTACCTGGCATTACATTTTATGACACACATGGCCCGGCCCAACAAGGTCTCATTTATGTCAGATTTGGCCCTCGTGACAAATGAGTTCGACACCCCTGCTTTAAGCTGTGGAGTCTTGTGAGCAAAAAATTCTACTTTGTGTGCTACTGGCATTAAAGTTGTGAGCAAGTGGTTTGGCTGCTTCCTGAGCTAAAACAAAAATGTGTGAGCTGGAGGCTAAAAAATTGTGAGTTAGCTCACACTAACTCAGCTTAGAGGGAACACTGATAGGGATCCCCAGCCTTTTTACGCCTGCAGGCACCTTGAGAATTCTGGCCCAGGTTGGTCACTTTGGATTCTGTGGCATTATACCCTGCTGAGATCCAAATGGCTGGTTTGGATTCTGTGGCATTATACCCTGCTGAGATCTCTCCTCCTGCCCAAACCTACCCCACTCTCTACAGGCTCCACCCCCAAACATCCAGGAATTAACCAACCCAGAGGTGGCAGCCCTGCTCAGAGAGCTCTCTTGTTATGAAGCAAAAATGGGAAACTTGGGTGTCACGCATGTTGTACCTTTGTCCCCTGTGACAGCCACAGCCCTGTTTCTGGGAGAGGCAATGCCAACAGAGGAAGGAACATTTGTCCCAGGGAAACACAAATAAGACACCTTTGCTTGTTTTGGCATGCTCTTGTGAGCCTTTGCACGGTCACTGCTGGTGTTTTCAGGTGTTTTTTTAATGCGTCATTTATATGCCAGGAATTACCCAAACAATTCCCCGAGTGATTTCAGTGTGGAATTTGCTGCCAGAAGAGGTTGTGATGGCTACAGGCAATTTTTTTGGGGGGCCATCAAGTAACAGCTGACTTGAGGAGCTGCGGTGGCTCAAGTGGTTAAGACGCTGAACTGCAGGCTGTGGACGGTTGGTAGTTCAGCAGTTTGAGACCCGAGTGTGCCGCATGATGGAGTGAGTTCCCGTCTCTAGTTCCAGCTCCTGCCAACCTAACAGGTCGAAAGCAAGAAATTGCAAGTAGATAAACAGGTACCACTTCAGTGGGAAGGTAACAGCGTTCCGTGTGCCTTGGTGTTTAGTCATGCCGGCCACATGACCACGGAAATGTCTTCAGACAGCGCTGGCTCTTCGACTTTGAAACGGAGATGAGCACTGCAACCCTAGAGTCGGACTCGACTGGCTTTCGAGCAAGGGAACCTTTACCTTTAACAGCTGACTTATGGTGACTCCACAGGGTTTTCAAGGCAAGAGGCATTCAGAGGCGGGTTGCCATTGCCTGCCTCTATGTAGCGTCCCTGGTCTTTGTTGATAGTCTCCCATTCAGGTACTAACCAGGACCACCAACCCTGCTTAGCTCCCAAGATCTGATGCGATAGGCTAGCCTGGGCTATCCAGGTCAGGATAATGAGGAAAGGGAGACCAGCTTACCCCCCTGTGGGCAAGGTTATATCCAGATCCTGTCCAGATCTTGGGTTTGGCTGCAAGCAGGTTCCAAATGAAGGAGAAGGCTTTAAAAGGAGATTGGGTAGATCAAAGAGGACCGGTCTGTCAGTGGGTACTAGCCATGGTGATTAAGGCCAAATCTGCATCTTTATTTTTAAATCAGTTTCATGTTGCTGCTACACCGTCTTTCTCTATGCTTGTTTGAAACTCGTTTGAAACTGGCACAAGACATGTTGTCTGCATTGCTCAGTTTTTTTCCTATATAAGGGAAACGCCAAGTTCAGAGGTATTCAACCTCTGAATCCCAGTGTCAGGAGGCAACATTGGGGAAGCCTTCGGCCTCTGTGCCCTGTTATTGGCCCTTCAGAGGAACTGGTTGGCCACCGTGAGAAACAGGGTGCTGGACTAGGTGGACCACTGGTCTGATCCTGCAGGGCTCTTATGTTGTTAAGTCAATCCAAAGCTGACACTGATTCCATTCAGAAAGTTACTGCTGGAGTTAAAAGCAGGAGCTGATTGCAGAGTCTGCCCCTTCTTTTGCTCTCCAGCAACTGATAAAGCTATCCTAAATGCAGGATGGGATGCTAGTGGAGCAGCGGAGCAAGTGTATGCATCTGTGTTTACTTTTCTCCTTGGGGCAGCTCTGGAAAGAATTGCCGTGCAGAAGCTGCTGCTAGTTTAGTATCGTGTATAGCAAGGAGGTGCAGTCTCTAAACAGTAACAGCCCTCTCGGGAAAGGTTTGTTTATCTGGGCTGTTCCTGCTATAACTCTGCTGCAAAAAGAGGAACCGTTCCAGACTTCACCCACCCATCATCAAATAGGTTGGACTAAAAGAATGTGTTGTTTTTTAAAAAAGAAATATATTGATTTTAAAAAGTATGTGCAAAACACAGCAGTCGAATCTCTCTTTCTTCTCCTTAGCCATTATCCCTCCAGTAGTTCATGACCTACCTTACAGAGTGTCTGTTGTGGGGAGGGGAAGGGAAAGGAGATTGTTAACCACTCTGAGACTCCGAGTGAAGGGCAGGGTATAAATCCAATCTCCTCCTCCTCCTCCTCCTCCTCCTCTTCTTCTCCTTCTCCCAGAACATGTATGTCCAGCACAGCATGCTTCTTTCTTTCTTCCTCCGCCTTCAGCCTCCATGGTGTGATTATTAGACTGCTGGGCCAGGATCCGGGGGACCCAAATTCGAATCTCCACTCTGCCTTGGAAGCTTACTGGGTGACCTCTCCCTCAGCCTAACTTACCCTGAAGGATGGCTGTTACGAGAAGGAGGTGGTAGCCGTGTTGTAAGCCACGTTGGGCCCCCATTGGGTAAGAAAGCTGGGTATAAATCAACGAATTCGCCATTTTGACCCACTTCCTATACACTCTTTAAGATCCTTATCACAGTCCTTTCATGGTCTTTCAAAATAGTCAAGCATTTACAGGCTTACTTGATTCTCAACGGAGAACTCATAGTCAATAGAGAGAGGTTCCTGGGCATTAGGGTTGCTGGCTCCAGGTTGGGAAACACCTGGAGATTTTGGAGGTGGCACCTGAGTGGGACAGGGTTTGGGGAGGGGAGGGCCCTCAGTGGGGTGTAATGCCATAGAGCAGGGGTGTCGAACTAATTTGTTATGAGGGCCGGATTGACATAAATTGGACTTTGTTGGGCTGGGCTCTGTGTGTCAGAAAATGTAATGCCGGGTAGCAGAGATGCAGACTTTATAAAGGGCACAAATGCAATTAAATATATTATAGCAGCTATTCCATTGGAGCCTCACATTAGGAGGGTGTGTGTGTGTGTTAAACTAATGCTTCTCTGCAAAAGTGAAGTTCCTTGAGTTTAGTTTATTTTAGTTTATTTTGACTGTGGTTAGTCACAAACCTTCCCCCCCCCCTTTAAAATATAAACTACAAATAAAAATGGTCTGAGCCTAGGATCCAGGGAATGAACATGAAATGGCTGAGCATTGCAAGCTCTCCCCCCCCCCAAGTCTACTTAGAGTAGTAGTGGCTCTCCAGAGTCTCAGGGTTTGTTTAACAAGATAGTTTGAGATAATAATTTTTGGTGTTTTCTTCAGCATTTGTTCTGCTGTTATTCCACTAGAGCTCCACATTAGGAGGGTGTGTGTGTGTTAAAACAAATATTTCTCTGCAAAACTGGAGCCCCTTAAGTTTGCAGAACTCTATATTTTAACCCTGACGGGTCCCAAATCTCCCCCCCCAAAAAAACCCCCTACTAATATAAATGGTCTGAGCCTAGGACCTAGGGGACAAACATGAAATGGCTGAGCATTGCAAGCTCTCCTCCCCCCACCCCTGATCACCTCAGAGTGGCAGTGGCTCTCCAGGGTCTCAATGGGGTTTTTTTACAGGGTGATTTGACACCTCTGCCATCGAGTTAGGGTTGCCAGATCTAGTTTGGAAAACACCTGGAGACTTTGGGGGTGGAGCCAGGAGAGGGCGGGGTTTGGAGAGGGGAGGGGCCTCAGCAGGGTACAACACCATGGAGTCCACCCTTCAATGCAGCCATTTTCTCCAGGGGAGCTGATCTCTGTCAGCTGGAGATCAGTTGTAAAAGCAGATCTCCAAGCCCCACCTGGAGGCTGGCAACCCTACACAGAGTCCACCCTCCAAAGCAGCTGTTTTCTCCAGGGGTGCTGATCTCTGTTACCTGGGGATGGTTTTAATTCTGGGAAATCTCCAGGCCTCACTGGGAGATTGGCGACCCTATTGGGCATCCACAAAGAATGAAAACAGAGGCCCCGGTCACACAGGCCAGATAACGTGGCTACCAGTAGTCATGTATGGCTGCGAGAGTTGGACTATAAGGAAGGCCGAGCGCCGAAGAATAGATTCTTTTGAACTATGGTGCTGGAGAAGACTCTTGAGAGTCCCTTGGACTGCAAGAAGATCAAATCAGTCAATCCTAAAAGAAATCAACCCTGACTGTTCCCTGGAAGGCCAGATAATGAAACTGAAGCTCAAATACTTTGGCCACCAAATGAGAAGGGAGCACTCACTGGAGAAGACCCTGATGCTGGGAAAGATTGAAGGTCAAAGAAGACGGGGACGGCAAAGGATGAGATGGTTGGACAGTGTCATCGATGCAACAAACATGAAATTGAGCCAACTTCAGAGGACAGCGGAAGACAGGAGGGCCTGGCGGGAGCTGGTCCATGGGGTCGCAAAGAGTCGGACTCGACTGTGCGACTGAACAACAACAAAAATTTAATCCTCCACTACCTGATCCGACGCTGCAGCGGTGGACCGGGGTTGTTTCCAGTGGCACGTGTTTCCAGTGTGCTTCAATGCAGCAAGAGGAGCACGCCGGAGCAATCAGACAGAGGAAGTCTGTCTGCGGCCCGTCACAAGCTTTTGATAGTGGATCTTCGGCCAGATGAGACAGGTTGGCTACGGGTGTGCAACGCTTACCAGATGTGCCCATTTGATCGCGCCCGTAAAACCCGCCCAGCATCCGTGAGTATCCCGTGGCAACGTCTGCTTGTGATCAGGGCCAAAACCTCCCAGAATCGCCATGTTCTTTGCAAGCCAAGAATTATTAAAGACCCAGAAATTACAGCCAAAGTTTGTTAAATTGGTATGGATCTGTCACTCTGGTGCCCATAGTATTGCCTGCCCCCCATCTAATGTTGTGCTTAAAAAATAATAATAAATAAGCAGGTATTCTCATTTCAAACTGTTAGGCAGGATAGTCTGTTGGTTCTAAGGCTGTGTAGACCTCTGCGGTCTGATTGATTGTGGTTGTTTTCATTAATCATTTCATTAATCATTTAAAGAAATGAGGAGGCGATGGAAGGAATGGGAAGCCCTGACTAGCACGAGAGAAGGATTTGACCGATATGCTTATGGGTGTGACTCAGAACACTTACTATTTTTATTTTTTATTTATTTATTTGGATTTATATCCCGCCCTCCCCGAAGGCTCAGGGCGGCTAACAGAGGCATAATGCCAGATAATAACAATAAAACAGTATAAATTACTAAAAATACAGAATAGACAATTAAATAAGATTCATAAAAATCATTTCGGTGCTCCCCTACTCACTTCCACATTTTAAAAACCAAGATGGTGTTCTCGATAGTATAGCTACACAACAACAGCAGTGCATGTCACTCTTTGTGAGCTATAGGCCAACACCACTCAACTTCCAGGCCCTTCGCGCTCCCTATTATTTTTTAAATTTTATTTATTTAAATCATCCGCATGATAGCCCCTTTTGATGAGAAAGAGCAATGCTAGGAAAAGTTGAAGGCAGGAGGAAAAGAGGAAGACCCAAAATGAGATGGATCAACTCTATCAGGAAAGCCACGGTCTACCGTTTGCTAGACCTGAGCAAGGCAGTTAATGGTAGGACATTTTGGAAGTCATTCATTCATAGGGTTGTCAGAAGCGACATGATGGGATTTGAAGCCCTCACACTCTTAGAGAGAAAATGGGCTGGATCTCACCAGCTTTTCAGGATGAAAAAACAAAGAGGGGTTCTTCCCCGACCACTAAAAAAGGCTCTGCTGGAGACCGCGTGACCTGTGTGTACAAAAGCCTGGTGGGACCCAGGTGCAGAAAGGAGATGAATGAAACGAGATTGAACAAAAGAGCTGGTTGGATCCAAACCAATCAATGTACGGCTGTGCTGTGAAACGAACCATTTCATGCAACATTCTCTCGTGCCAGAGTTGCCGGAAGAAAAATTCCCTGTTCATTTAACAGAGGCTTCATGAGATATTTTTTTTTATCAGTTGGTCTTCTTTGTTGATCCATGCCAAGAAAAGCTTCGGTGCCCATGGCTACACATGACAGCCTCTATTAAAGGGATAGGATGCTTTTCTCCGGGCCTGTAGGCAGCTGTCCTGAGCTAGTGGTATCCAAACTGAATGTCACGATGGTGTCCATACCCAGTTGGCCCTTAGGATCCAGTAGTCAGGTTCTTTCTTGATATCTGAATGTGTGAATTATAGGGTTGCCAGCCTCCAGGTCTAGGCAGGGGTTTCCCCGCTATTGCGGGCTCCAATTTGTCCCTGGCCAGCTAACCAGCGGGGGAAGCCTTGCCCCCAAGGCCTGCCTACAAGAGCAACCACCTGCCCAGCCACCCCTCTACCTCCCCTCCTACCTGATTTAAAAAGCTTCAGCTGCTCGGCAGGAACCACGTGGCCTGCTGATCAGCTGGAGGGCCCTTTAAATCTAGAAGGAGGGATGGAGAGGGGCGGTCACAACCATGTGGTCCCCACAGAGCAGCTGAAGCCCTTTAAATTGGGCAGGAGGGAAGGGAGAGGGGTGGCCGGGCAGGTGGTCATGCTTGGGGCAGGGCTTGGGGCGTCCCCGCCCACCCCAGAACGCCCCCCAAATCTTCCCGCCGGAGCAAGGAGGGGACCTGGTAACCCTAATAGTTTGTGCTGTTGGTTGCTTGGACTAGCAGCCAAGAAACTAATCATCATAAATTTAATTGGTCTTAAGCCTTCTTAACTTCCTGTGCTAGCATGAGTTGGTAGGTAAGTAATACTGGTGCTGCTGCTGTACGCAGTGTTCTTCTTTTCATGTTTTAATTCTGGGCCCCTCGTTCCTATTCTGAAATTCTGAACACCAGATTTGGCTCTCCAGCCTTGTAATACTGGGTGTTCTGTTTTACATTTTCTTCCTAGTAATGTTGAACACACATCACAATGTACAGGGTAGTCCCCAGCAATGCTCCATCTAAGCTGTGGAGTCTTGTGAGCAAAAATTCTACTTTGTGAACTACTGGCATTCAAGTTGTGAGCAAGCGATTTGGCTACTGCATAAATTAGTTTGCTCTGGAACCATCCTTCCTGAGCTACGACAAGAATGTGTGAGCCGGAGGCTAAAAAAACTGTGAGCTAGCTCACACTGACTCAGCTTAGAGCAGGGGTGTCAAACTCATTTGTTATGAGGGCCAGATCTGCCATAAATGACACCTTGTTGGGCCGGGCCACATGTGTCATAAAATATAATGCCAGGTAGCAGAGATATAAACTTTATAAAGGACACAAACAGTAAAAGGCGAAAGATTTATGTGATCTGAGGAGATTTAGCTTATGTACCTGCACTAGAGATCAAATTGCCAACATTCGCTGGATTATGGAGAAAGCAAGAGAGTACCAGAAAAACATCTACTTCTGCTTCATTGACTATGCTAAAGCCTTTGACTGTGTGGATCACAACAAACTATGGCAGGTCCTTAAAGAGATGGGAGTACCAGACCACCTCACATGTCTCTTGAGAAACCTGTATAAGGGTCAAGAAGCAACAGTTAGAACCGGATATGGAACAACTGATTGGTTTAGCATAGGAAAAGGAGTATGACAAGGATGTATATTGTCACCTTGCTTATTAACCCCATAAATTCAATCCTCACCAACCTTGGCATGTAGGTAGAGGTGGGTTAGCCGGATATCCCTTGTGAGTTTGGTGTCTCTATCATGCTGAGGGGTGTTCTACCATGTCACAAACCTCACAAATGAAACTGGTTTATTTGTGATGTTTCATGGTTCATGAAGCTGGCATACCATGAACCATACCACATTTTCCCAGTTCATGCCCATCACTACTCAACACCAGTTCTCTAGGTGAAATCCATCTGGTTGTCCTCATGAATTACCCCTGCATTGACCCATGTGGATCTATAAGAACCAGATCATCACTGAGACAGTACCCTAAGACCACAATTGTACCTTTAAAGATTGACTACCTCTTTAATGGTATTCCCAGTAGTCATGTATGGCTGCGAGAGTTGGACTATAAGGAAGGCCGAGCGCCGAAGAATAGATTCTTTTGAACTATGGTGCTGGAGAAGACTCTTGAGAGTCCCTTGGACTGCAAGAAGATCAAATCAGTCAATCCTAAAAGAAATCAACCCTGACTGTTCCCTGGAAGGCCAGATAATGAAAATGAAGCTCAAATACTTTGGCCACCAAATGAGAAGGGAGCACTCACTGGAGAAGACCCTGATGCTGGGAAAGATTGAAGGTCAAAGAAGACGGGGACGGCAAAGGATGAGATGGTTGGACAGTGTCATCGATGCAACGAACATGAAACTGAGCAAACTTCAGAGGACAGCGGAAGACAGGAGAGCCTGGCGGGATCTAGTCCATGGGGTCGCGAAGAGTCGGACTCGACTGTGAGACTGAACAACAACAACAACAACCTGCAGTCTAAAAAAGGTTAGTAGATGCTGGTATAGAGGGTTACTGGATATAGATCTGAAGAAAAGTCTCACTGGAGCAAATGTCTAGCTGAAATCAGTACGGCTGCCACCTCCATATTCAGAAATAACTGGAGATTTGCGGGTGGAGCCTGGGGGTGTAAGCTTTAAGGAGTACCTCTGTAGGGTGTAATGCCACGCAGTCCACCTTCCAAAGCAGCCATTTTCTCCAGAAGTGGAATAAGTGTTTTAACTAAATAAGTAAACGATTCATGTAGACTGAATGTCAGTTGTAATTCCGGGAGGTCTCCAGCTCCCACCTGGAGGTTGGCAACCCTAGAAACCAGTTAACATCTAACAAGTATCTTTATCCCTGTCACTGCCAGAAATCTGTGAGCACTACCTGCACCTTCTTGTGCAAGGCTTATCCAACCCTTGTGCAAGGCTTATCTCCTTAAAATCAGCCTCCTTAAAATCAGCCTCCATTCCTGAGGACTGGAAGGTAGCTAATGTCACTCCCATCTTTAAAAAGAGTTCCATAGGAGATCCAGGAAATTACAGGCCAGTCAGTCTGACGTCGATACCGGGTAAATTGGTGGAAACCATTATTAAGGAAAGAATTAGTAGGCACATAGATGAACAAAACCTATTGAGGCAGACTCAACATGGGTTCTGTAAGGGAAGATCTTGTCTCACTAACCTGTTAATGTTCTTTGAGGGGGTGAACAAACATGTGGACAAGGGGGATCCAATAGATATTGTTTACCTTGACTTCCAGAAAGCTTTTGATAAAGTTCCTCATCAAAGGCTCCTAAGTAAGCTCAAAAATCATGGGATAAAAGGACAAGTCCTTCTATGGATCAAAAACTGGCTAATTAATAGAAAACAGAGAGTGAGTATAAATGGGCAGTTCTCTCAGTGGAGGGGGGTAAGCAGTGGGGTACCGCAGGGATAAGTACTTGGTCCACTGCTTTTTAACTTGTTCATTAATGATTTGGAGTTGGGAGTAAGCAGTGAAGTGGCTAAATTTGCGGATGATACGAAGTTGTTCAGGGTGGTGAAAACCAGTGAGGATTGTGAGGCACTCCAAAGGGATCTGTCAAGGATGGGCGAGTGGGCGTCAACATGGCAAATGGGGTTCAATGTGGCCAAGTGCAAGGTGATGCACATTGGAGCCAAAAATCCTAAATATAAATACACGTTGATGGGGTCTGAACTGGCAGAGACTGAGCAAGAGAGAGATCTTGGAGTTGTAGTAGATAACTCACTGAAAATGTCGAGACAGTGTGTGACTGCAATAAAAAAGGCCAATGCTATGCTGGGGATTATTAGGAAGGGTATTGTAAACAGATCAGCCAATATCATAATGCCGCTATATAAATCAATGGTGCGACCTCATCTGGAATACTGTGTGCAATTCTGGTCACCACACCTTAAAAAGGATATTATAGCTTTGGAAAAAGTGCAGAAAAGAGCAACTCGAATGATAAAAGGGTTGGAACACTTTCCCTATGAGGAAAGGTTAAAGCGCTTAGGGCTCTTTAGCTTGGAGAAAAGACGACTGAGGGGTGACATGATCGAGGTTTATAAGATTATGCATGGGAAAGAGCAGGTAGAGAAAGAGGTACTTTTCTCCCTTTCTCACAATACAAGAACCCGTGGGCACTCCATGAAATTGCTGAGCGGTCGGGTTAGAACGGATAAAAGGAAGTACTTCTTCACCCAAAGAGTGATTAACACATGGAACTCACTGCCACAGGAAGTGGTGGCAGCTACAAGCATGGACGGCTTCAAAAGGGAATTAGATAAGCATATGGAGCAGAGGTCCATCAGTGGCTATTAGCCACAAGGTATAG
>NW_015174845.1:723493-734045 GCF_001447785.1 Gekko japonicus | reverse complement strand
AAATTAAAAGACGCCTGCTCCTTGGGAGGAAAGCGATGGCGAACCTAAACAGCATGATAAAAAGTAGAGACATCACCCTGCCAACAAAAGTCCGCATGGTCAAAGCAATGGTATTCCCAGTAGTCATGTATGGCTGCGAGAGTTGGACTATAAGGAAGGCCGAGCGCCGAAGAATAGATTCTTTTGAACTATGGTGCTGGAGAAGACTCTTGAGAGTCCCTTGGACTACAAGAAGAACAAATCAGTCAGTCCTCAAAGAAATCAACCCTGACTGTTCCCTGGAAGGCCAGATAATGAAACTGAAGCTCAAATACTTTGGCCACCAAATGAGAAGGGAGCACTCACTGGAGAAGACCTTGATGCTGGGAAAGATTGAAGGTCAAAGAAGACGGGGACGGCAAAGGATGAGATGGTTAGACAGTGTCATCGATGCAACGAACATGAAGTTGAGCAAACTTCAGAGGATGGCGGAAGACCGGAGGGCCTGGAGGGAGCTGGTCCATGGGGTCGCAAAGAGTCGGACTCGACTGTGCGACTGAACAACAAAAAATAGATAGGGACTCTGGGGCAAGTGATGCTCTGTCATCTTGGTGCTTGGGGGGGTCAACAGTGGGATGGCTTCTAATGTCCTGGCCCCACTGGTGGACCTCCTGATGGCACTGGTATTTCTGGCCACTGTGTGATACAGAGTGTTGGACTGGATGGGCCTTTGGCCTGATCCAACATTGGCATCTCTTATGTTCTTATGTTCTTATGTTCTTAACCCCATCGGTAGTGCCTGAGGGCCTAACTATGCATTACATTTCTCCTCCTTCGCCTCTACCATAAACACTTTTAATCAAATGTGTGCTGCGATTTCCAGGCATATGATGGCCTTGTTCAGACTGGGGTTGTGGTGCATAGAAAGAAGGGCTTTAAGCCTCCCTGATGTCCCTCAAGCCATTTCCCTACCTGAAACCAGTGCAGGGAGCCACTCTCAATTGACCTAACTTATGTCTTATGTCTTCAGGACGTGTAGATTTCCTCAGTGCAGCAAGTGCTGGCTTCCTGGGGCCATTTCCAGTCAAGAAAACTCTGGTGGTGGTGGGTGAGGCCCAAGTCCCTTATTCCTGCTTTACTGTGGTCCTGATCCAAATTCAGCCTTTATACATCTCTGGGAATTAACGTTTTCAGCAGGTAACTTGAGATGGATCTCATCTGATCAAAAGTCCTTGTGGTGAATCTAGGGAGGGGATAAGGAAAAAGTATAGTTTGGCTCTGAGGTAACATATTCTAAAATGGCTTGGTGCTTCTTGAAAACCCTTTGTGGCAGGGGAAACATAATTGCTGTGCCTGTTTCTGTAGATCCTTGGGACAGTAAATGTTATGTTTGGGACCAGATGTATCCCACTTTCCACAATTCATGCATGGAACAGCAGAAAAAAGCATATAATTGCGGGAATCTTTGAGAAGAGAGCATTCCCCCCCTTCAAGATAGGGATCCCAAGTCCCCCCGGGGGGAGGGGAAACCCCCGCCCCAGAGGCCCGTTCCCCGGCGCTGCCGGATCGGGCCCCGGGGGGAACTCCTCCCCAACGTTCACGTCACCAGGAAGTGGCGTGGGCACGCCAGGCACGCTGGGGGCGTGGCCACGGCCATTCAAGGGAAAACTCTATGGTTTTCCCTTGTATGGTCGTGGCCCCGCCCCCAGCGTGCCCGGCGTCATAACGTCACTTCCTGGTGCTGTGCATGCGGCACGCGCTCTGGGAGCCACCCGGGAGTCCCCCGCAGAAGAGGTAAGTGACACTTGGCAACCCTACTTCAAGACGATGCATGGAAGTGAAGAGGAGCAACTTTTTCTCCCTCTCCCATAATACTTTGGGGCATCCAGTGAACAATATTGATGGACAATACATTCAGGATGGACAAAAGGAAGTTCTCCTTTACTCATTAAGTGATTAAACTGGAATTCACTGCCAGTGACTGTAGTCATCATGGCCATCAGCATAGATGATTTTAAGAGGGGGTTCAACAGATTCATGGAGGATAGGTCCACCAGCGGCTAGTTGCTATGTTGACCAAAGGGAACCTCCATATTTATTAACAGCAGACTTCTGAATCCCAGTGCTACGGAGCAATAACTGGGGAAAGGCCTCTATGCCCTGTTTGTTGGCTCTCCAGGGCAACCATTTGATCACTGTGTGTGATAGGATGGACTTGATGGACCACTGGTGTAGTCGGGCTTCAATCAGCCTTCAAAAATTACTTTTTGCCTAGGACAATAAATTAGCTTGGGGTGGCCCTTTGTGAAGCCAAGGAATCCTACAACGTACCACATACTCTTGTATCAGGAGTTTGGTCTTCATCACACCTTTCAGTTGGCTCTGTAATCCTATCAAGCTACTCAAGAAGAAGAAGAAGAAGAGATTGGATTTATACCCCGCCCTTCACTCGGAGTCTCAGAATGGCTTACAAACTCCTTTCCCTTCCCTTCCCCACAACAGACACCCTGTGAGGTAGGTGGGGCTGAGAGAGCTCTGATATAAACTGCTCTTTCAAGAACAGCTCTGACAGAACTATGGCTTGTCCAAGGTCACCCAGCAGCTGCAAGTGGAGGAGTGGGGAATCAAACCCGGCTCTCCCAGATTAGAGTCTTAACCTCTCCCCAGTCCCCCCCCTCCCCGGTGTACAGTGTTCAAACACGCCGAGAGACTTTATTTTTTCACCTGCCCTTACTGAGCTATAAAGTATTTGCCTTTTGGGAAGGGCCCATGCAAAATGGTTTTGGAAGGAAGTGCTACAATATTCCCTCTAAGCTGTGGAGTCTTGTGAGCAAAAATTCTACTTTGTGAGCTACTGGAATTAAAGTTGTGAGCGGGCGATTTGGCTACTGCATAAATTAGTTTGCTCTGGAGCCATCCTTCCTGAGCTAAGACAAAAATATGTGAGCCAGAGGCTAAAAAACTGTGGGCTAGCTCACACTAACTCAGCTTAGAGGGAACCCTGGCTACGGGCACCTTATTTTACTGCTGATTTCCCTGGCATTTGAATAGGTCTCCTGAGACTGGAGGATTTTGCTCCCAGATGAGTATGAAGCAGGTTGTCTGGGTTGTTGGCCGCGCTGCAAAGGTCACACCCAGGCCAGTGTTTTGCTTTCACTGGAATGAGCTTGCAGGTGGTTGACCTTTTCCCTACTCAGTTGTCCCTCAGGCTCTTGAAATGATTCAGCTATGTCCCAAAGCAAGGAGGGGGGACTGAAAGGTGCCCGCAAAGAAAGTCTAGCCGTTTGCACTCAGTTCCTGTTCCACAGCTTGGATGTCATAGTTTAAAAAAAGGTAAAGGTAAAGGTTTCCCTTGCTCGAAAGCCAGTCGAATCTGATTCTAGGGGGCGGTGCTCACTGAGTGCCTCCGAGACGGCTGTTCCCCTATCGCCACCCTCTGTCCCCGTCCTTGGAGAAAAGAGGCAAGCCATTGGAGAGCGAGCCCCTGTATCCCCATGTCGGCGAGGCGGTGGGTCAGCAACTGGTGGTCAACCGTGACAAACGCGGCCGACAGATCTAACAACAACAGTGCTGCCACACCACCACGATCCAGATACCTCCGAAGGTTGTCAGTAAGGGCAACCAGCACCGTCTCCGTCCCATGACCTGGGCGAAAGCCATACTGGAATGGGTCAAGGATGGAAGCATCCTCCAGGAAGCTCTGTAGCTGTGTCACCACCACCCTCTCAATTAGTTTGCCCAGATAGGGCAAATTAGACACTGGACGATAGTTGGCCAATTCAGCCGGGTCCAAAGTTGTTTTTTTTCACGAGAGGGCGGACCATCGCCTCCTTGAGTGCCTCGGGGAGCCACCCCTCCAAGAGGGACTTGCTGACAATCTCCCTTAAGGCACCTCGAAACCCCTCGTGGCCCACTTTGATGAGCCAGGAAGGGCATGGGTCAAGGTGGCACGTGGTTGGGCACAAAGATATGAGCAATCTGTTGACTTCCTCCAGACCGAGCTGGTCAAAACACTCTAAACCCTGCGAAGGCGTGCAAGGGGCCTCAAGTTCGCTCACTGTTTCAATTGTGGCGGGGAGGTCATGGCGGAGTGCCAAGACTTTATCAGCGAAATAGCTCACAAAAGCCTCACAGCCGATATCCAATTCCCTACTGTTTTGTCTACCTTGTGGTAGAGCTGTCAAAGACCGAATCGTTCTAAACAATTGGGCTGGGTGTGAGCTAGCGGGCGCAACCATGGCTGCATAGAATTCTCTCTTAGCAGCCTTGACTGCCATCTCGTAGGATCTCACAAATGACCTATAAGAAGTTCTTGATGCTTCATTGTGGGCGCGGTCACCGTCTCTCTAGCTGTCTTAGCTCTCGCTTCATAAACCGCAATCCAGGGAGCGAGCCTAGAGCAGAGGCACAGAGGGCACTGGGGAGCGATCTCATCGATGGCTGTGGATAGTTGGCTATGTCAGTCCTCCACAAGCTCATCCAATGAGCCGCCAGGGGGCATCGGATCCCGGAAGCCGTACAGGGTCCATTTGACTCCTCGGGCAAGCTAGAATCTGCTCGCCGCCTAAACAGGATCGGGGTGGGACGTTCAGACGGGCCTTCAGGGCATAGTGGTCCGACCATGGTACTGCTACTGCAGTAATCCGGTCCACTGTCATCCCCGCTGCGAAGACCAGATGGAGCGTGTGACCAGCCTGGTGCAGCGGGGTTGATATAAGTTGGGTGAGTCCCAGTGCCACCATGGAAGACACTAGGTCTGCTGCCTGACTGGAGGTCGTGTCATCGGCATGGACGTTAAAGTCACCCAATACCAAAAACCTAGGGTGCTCCAGCGCCCAGCCTGATACGGCCTCCAGCAGGGATGGCAGGCAACTGGATGGTGCGTTAGGCGGTCGGTACACTAGCCAGATTGCCAAACTCTCCTCGGTCCCCAGCATCATGCTGACACACTCCATGCCTGCAATCTCCAGTGGGGGGAGCGCCCTGTAGGAGTAAACCTCCTGAATGAACATCGCCACTCCTCTCCCCCGCCCCTTAGTCCGTGATTGGTGTAGGACCGAGAACCCGGGCAGGGTAAGTTGGGAGAGAGCTACAGTCTCCCCGTACCACACCCAGGTCTCGGTCACGCATGCCGGGTTATCTGCGCACAAGGAAATAGACCTTGGTAAAATACATAAAGGTTTCTTAAATACTTTAAGAAATAAGGTATCACTAGGCAACACAGCCTCTACGATCCTGCCCCAAGAAAATACGACAAGCTAACTTCTCGAATACTTGAATACCTAGTATTAGATGGCACACCTTTTACAGTATCCGAGTCCAAGCCAGAGGCTTAAGCGTTGTCTATGTGGCAGTCCATGGCAATGGGGCTTGGCACAGTCCAAGACATGGGCCCAGTCGAATCATGAAGCTAGCATGGCTTCCCCTCTTGTCTATGGCTTAATGATAGCCTTTGGCCATCTGGTATCAGGTGGTCTCCCAGACCCAATCAGGGAGCTTGCTTGATGGAACCCTCTAGAAGATGAGGCCATCTGCCCTGCTTCCCCCCCCCATCCAGTTACAGAACTGAACACAGGTTCCCAGGATTAGCCAATCACCACATTCTTTAATCCGGTGTAGGCAGGATTAGGCAGGGAGGCCCAATTATGGACACCTGCAAGGACATCTGCAAGCTGGAGCGGGCCTACCAATATTCATGTTAACCCTTGAGGGGAAGAAATCAGGGTGCTTTGCCTCACAGTGTTCTTTCTCAGTCTCCATTTCCCTGACCACCCCCCTTTCAGGTCTTCTCATTTGGAACGAGTTTGACCTTTTGGCATTTTCCTAGGTGCCTTTTGCTCTAGAATGCTGCCCTGGTTGTCTTGTTTCTTGTAACAATGCAGTTTTTGATTGCCTGTGTGTCCAGCTGAAGGCATGAAGGGAGAGGCGAGATCTTATCATTTTATTTATGGCAATTTGCATCTGCTGAAAGGCGGCTTCTTCACAAATGCAAAGTAATAAATTCTCCCTTCAGGCTAGACCTGTCTCCACCCAAAGGTTTCACTTCAGGATGTTGTCAAATAGAATGTAAATATGAAACACTACATAAAGTGCTAGTGGAGATCATATAGCGATGATGAGGCATTAGTAGTGTCAATGTAATATGGTTACAGTCGACTAATCTCAGATTGGATCATATTGGCGTAGCACAGGCTGTTGATGATGGTATTAGTATTGGGGCCAGGGCCTTAGTTTGTTAAGTGCAGTTCACTAGTCGAAGGCCTGGTGGAAGAGCTCCATCTTACAGACCCTGTGGCACTGTAAAAGGTCCCACAGGGCCCTGATATCTTCCGGAAGAGCATGCCTCCAGTGCGGAGCCACCACTGAGAAGGCCCTGGCCCTTGTCAAAGCCAACCTGTCATCTCAGGGGCTCGGAAGGGCCAAACAATTTTGGGGCCCTGATCATAGGGCTCTCTGGGGAACATGTGGGTAAAGGCAGTCCCTCAGGTATGTAGGCCCCGATCATAAAGGGCTTTAAAGGTGAGAACCACCACCTTGAAGCGAATCTGGTACGCTATGGGCAGTCAGTGCAGTGCTTTCAGCGCAGGCTGAATGTGCTCCCACATGCGGGGGCCCAACAACAGCCTCGCCGCCACGTTCTGCACCAGCGGCAGCTTCTGGATTTCGGACAAGGGCAGCCCAATGTAGAGAGCATTACAGTAATCTAATCTTGAGGTGACCATTGTATGGATCACTGTTGCCAGGTCATTGCGTTTGTGGAAGGGAACCAACTGCCTGATCAGTCGAAGATAGGGCTGCCAAATGCAGCCGGGGGGGGGGATCCCCCGTTTCGGAGCCCCGATTCCCGGCACGCCAGAATTGGGGCCCGGGGGAAACCCCACCCCCGCGTGCGCGTCACCCGGAAGTGACGTTGCACGCTGGGGGCGGAGCCACACCATTTGAGGGGAAAACTCTTTGTTTTCCCCTCAAACGGCGTGGCCCTGCCCAGCGTGTGACGTCACTTCTGGGTGATGTCCTGGCGGCGCGCACGCACATCCACCAGCAGCTCCTCAATTTCCAAATGGCTATGAAATGGACATTGTTGAGAAACTTCTGGGTAACATGGGAGCTATTTCATAGCCATTTGGAAATTGAGATTCCTACTATTGGATTGTTTGAAAAATACCACCACAACACAGACTTTTGATAAAGAACTCGAAACGAACTCTGGAAACTCGAGATGTTTGTCATTTGACCTATGGAATAAAAGAAGAAATTTGAAATAATGCATCAGAATAAGCCTACATTTGATTGTCATTGTTCTGTAATTTTTGAACTTATTGCAGCAATTGCATGATTTGTTATTCTTAGATTGCTGTGCCCTCGATTGTATCATTCACATATTGGTGACATCCCACCCCGTGCCTCTGGGCAATCTGGGCAAAGGGGCAAATATAGATGTTAAATAATATCAGGGAAAGTACTGCAAACTAGTGGGTGCCTTTGGGACAGCTGTTCCCCTAAGGCTACACTTTGTCCCCAGCTCTGGAGGAACAAAGAGAGCCACTGCATGGCAGACCCCTGAACCCCAGTGTCGGCAAGGCAGTGGATCAGTAGTTGATGGTTGACTGTGTTGAACGCCGCTGACGGGTCCAAAAACAGCAACACCACCGAACCGCCCTGATCCAGATGCCTCTGAAGGTCGTCTGTGAGGATGACCAGTGCCGTCTCCGGCCCATGGCCTGGTCGGAAACCGGACTGGAAGGGATCTAGTGTGAAAGTGTCATCCAAAAAACCCTGCAACTGAATTGCCACTGCCCTCTCAATTAATTTGCCCAAATAGGGCGGATTGGAAACGGGCCAATAATTAGCCAATTCAGCCAGATCCAAAGATTTTGTTTTAAAGAAAGTGTGTACCACTGCCTCCTCTCCTGGAACCACCCCCAAAGTCTCCAGGCATTTCCCAACCTGGACCTGGCAACCTTAATACCACACGTGGAGGCAGAAGGATCTAGAGAGAGCTCGTCACAGATGAAATTACAGTTTCTGGATGTAGAATGCCCTGTAGGCATTGTGGCTAGTAGGTGAGGCTGGATCTCTCTACCGTTTAATTTCCCTGGTCCCCTTTTCTAGGCTGTAACTTTTACATAATTCATCAGGGCATGAAGAATGTTTCTTTTCTGAGCTGTTGCAACTGAACCAGTAATTAACATGAAGCCTTTTCTTTATTTCCTTCTTAAATGTCTTGGGTGTATTTTATAACCTCTGCTAGGAGGCCACTAAGCAGAGCAGGTTTGTTGCTTATCTGACAGTGATGCAACAGAGTGGCACGATCGAGATTAGATCTGCAGGCTCCTCCCCCCTCCCCCCAACATGCCTGTTATCTGTTCTCGGTGTCCAGGAACCCAAAGACGAAACCCGTTTCCTGAATTGCTCGCCTTTAAATTAAAATTAAAAATTAAAATTAAAAATTAAAAACGGCCTCCCATGGTTGTAGGGTTGCCAACCTCCATGTGGTGACTGGAGATCTCCTGCTATTACAACTGATCTCCAGGCAACAGAGACCAGTTCACCTGGAGAAAAGGGCTGCTTTGGAGAATGGACTCCATGGCGTTGTACCCCACTGAAGTCCCCACCCTTCTCAGGCTCCACCCCCAACATCTCCAGGCATTTCCCAACCTGGAGCTAGCAACCCTGTGTGGTCGTGTTAAACATTGACCTTGTAGCATTGACTTTGAACTATTCATTTTGACTTGGTGATGTGTGCCTTAAGAAAAGAGACGGCATCTTTCCACATTGTTCATTGTATTGGAGTCTTTTTTGGTATGCTGTCCAGGAGAGCACAGGGTGAGATCGATGGGGCTATTCATGTGACACACCTCTGGTTGCCTACCTCCAGGTGGGGCCTGGAGATCTCCTGCTTTTACAACTGATCTCCAGCTGATAGATCAGTTCCCCTGGAGAAAATGGCTTCTTTGGAGGATGGACTCTATAGCATTATACTCTATTGAGATGATATTCTTGTATTTGATATTCTTTTGCATCTTCTGAGATATAAAGAGCAGACTTCTAGTCTTCTTCCAACAGGATTCTAAAGCAGGACTTTGCCTATCAGAATCCAGCCAGTGAAAGTCCTGTGAAATGGGCAATCTGTAAGCCAAGTGCATCCATTCACCTATACATGCTATGACTGCACATGCACAGAAGCATGTGCAGTACGGCCAGACATGCATGATCTCTCCCCAAAACAGCAGGCTTGGACTTAAAAAAAAAAAGCTAAATGTCTGCCAGTTGGCTGTTTGGGAGTTTTAGCTTTTTAAAGAAAGGGTTTGTAAGCACAGCCGTGACTGATCTTACGTGTGGTCTGTTCTGTATGCTGCACTCCTTGTTGGAAATATGTGTCTTGCAAGGTCTAAAATTCAGTCACTATAGGGTTAATGTGTGCTATTGTTTAGACTGACCTGGAAGGAAACCTGGTACAGAGCCAATGGAAACAAAGGCTGCAAAACTGAAGTCTGTTTACTCACAATAATTGGTTATTGGTTAATATATTCAGGTGATTTCCTTCTAGGGGTCAAGAAGAAGAATCTCCATTGTTGTAGACCGTGTGGTCAAAATGTAAAGATGTAACCTTAGGTGTCTTTGTTGTTTTGTAGATTTCCTGTGAACCCTTCCCTTAGAAATAAAGGTTTTTACATAGAAGAAAATGCCTCGTGAAGCAAAGATCCATTGCAATCTCTGAATACCTAACTATTTTTACCAATTTTCTAACACTCCTCACTTCTGTGTCCAGCTAATGTATTTTGCAATTTTTTTCTAGGCTAATTCATCACAACTCAATGCTTGGTAAAGGTTACTACTGTGTCTTGCTGCCATTTTGGCTGTGAGCTGGCACAGCGGGACTGCTTCTTGTTTCTGCCAAAATGGGTCTGAGGTTAATGGGCGAGGCCTCCAAGGAAGCGGACTAGAGATAGACATTTCTTTTCTTTACACTTTCTAAATTTTGCCTGGGGTTCAGCCCCGTAGCTAGGGATTTTTTGGGGAGGGGGCCTTGGGGGGGGCACCAGCTAATTACATCAAAGGCTCCAGGGCAAGGGGGGTCTGCCTTGTGTGCACCCACACAGCCCCCACTAGAGCCTTCCTCTGAGGTGAGCCAGAATCCCAATGTTAATAGACACAAGGGCCCCGGTCACACGGGCAGGAAACTGCGGGGGAGAAGCGTGGCTGTTTGCCCTGGGGCAAACTACTGCGCAGTTACTCGATCAGACCTCCCGTGGAGGTCCTGTGGAGGTACCGTGGAGGTTCCATGGCAAGGGAGAGGTGCTGATCACAGGACAAGCCGGCGTGCAACGAAGAAGCGCGTGCCGCGGCAAACTGTTTATTTTTTGTGTGTACACGACGAATGCGCATGCTCCGTTGGGTGCGTGTGCGCATCCACAGAGATGTGGACAAAAAAACCCAACACCTTATTTACAAGGGGACATGGGCGGGCGCCGGATGCCACCGGAACCGCGATCAGACGCCCGCCCTTGCCCCGCAGTTTCCGGAAACTAGTACCTCCGAAGTACTAGTTTTTTGCCACGCAGTTTCGGCT
>NW_015174845.1:714156-722715 GCF_001447785.1 Gekko japonicus | reverse complement strand
CCCCCCCCCCCGAAATGACCTCTGGCTACGAACCTGCTGGGGTTGTAGACAGTTTTTTTTTGTTGTTAATCCAGTTCCCTGCACTGCCAAGGAGTTCTCTGGCTGACCTTGCAGGATGGTTCTGATAGTGGAATAAAGGCTGCCAGATCCCCCTGGGGGGGTCAGGGGTTTGCCTGCTTTAGGGGCCCCTGACCCACCACCTTTGATCTGGCCAGTGGGGGAACCCCCCCCCAAAGTGCCTAAACCGGGCTGACATGCCCAGCGTGATGACATCACCTGGAGGTGACATCATCGCGCCAGGCACATTGCCAGGGGGACGGGACACTCTAGCATTCAGCCTGAAAACTCTATGGTATCATAGAGTTTCTAACCAAATGCTAGAGCGCCCCCGGCAACATGCCAAGTGGATGACGTCACTTCCAGGTGATGTCATTGTGGCTTGCGTGGCGCTCCCCCCCCCACACACCGGAAAAAGCTAGGGACCTGGCAACCCTAAGTGGAATCGTGGAGTGAGAACCACGTCGTCTGCCTTGAGCTCTGTGGAGGAAGGGTAAGATAAAAATGTACTAAAGGCAGTAGTCTATATTGATATGTCGTACCCATAACACAATACTTACAGTGCAACTCTAGGAAACCAAGAGCTGTGTCTGGTGGTTGGAGTGTCAGATGGGGATCTGAGAACCCCAGGTTCTAATCTCCACTCTGCTGTGGAAACTTGCTGGGTGACCCTGGGCTAGATACACACACTCAGCCTCATGTAGCTCACAGAGCTGAGCAGTCTGGGGCCGGAACTGATGAGAAAAACCCATGTGGAGAAGCCCGCAGTCTCACACTTGAAGGGGAAATCAGTATTATGGGCACAACTGAACTAGCAGCATGTTTGTATATCTGCTTCAATTTGAACATTAAACCTTGAAGTCTTCAATAGTGTGTATTAAGTGCCCATCAAGTTGCTTCCAGCTTAAGGTGATCCTATGAATTAAAGACCTCCAAAATGTCCTATCCTTAACAGCCTTGCTCAGGTCATGCAAACTGAGGGCCTTTGTGGCTTCCTTGACGGAGTCCATCTATCTCATGTTGGGTCTTCCTCATCTCCTGCTGCCTTTGACTCTTCCTAGCATCCTTGTCTTTTTCAGCCAGTCTTTTCATCTCATAATGTGACCAAAGTGCGATAGCCTCCGTTTCAGTCAGTTTAGTTTCCAAGGGAGTGTATTAGTCATATACATTACAGCATAATAACTGCGGACAACATTATCACATTTAAACAAATAAATATGCTTGGAAACATGCTGTGTACCCAGGAACTTTCGCCATCTAATGTTGTAGATTGTCTTGCATAAAAGTCTTTATAACACACATTGAGTGAATGAATCCTTGTTATTCCACTCATTAAAAATGACAGCATATTTCATTGGGCTGCATGGTTTTGTTTTGTGTTTTGCACTGCCCCAAATTTGCTATCGGAAAAATTGGAAAAAAATTGGGGAATAGGAGGCTTTCCCCCAATTTTTTCTGCCCCTGGAGGGGTTTACCCTTCTAACCACATACTGAACAATGGTGGGAAAATGTTGTAAAGCCCTCAGGTAGGGAAGGATTTGGAGATCAAAGTGAGACGTCTTCCTGGTAGCAGCTGTTCATCTCTGGTCATCTGGACATTCTGTAGCAGGGCAGATCCTACAAGAATGTTGTGCTTGTTTATCCAATTCATCTACAATGATAAAATTTTGCAGCAACCACTGTGAGGGCAGAATGAAGGAACATGGCTTCCAAGTAAGGCTTGAATGTTTTTCTGAAAAGCAAACAGGGAGAGTCTGTAGCTCCGTATTGCATATGCTGAAGGCCCCAAGGGTTCATCCCTGCTATCTCTATGAAAATGTAGATAGGTGATGTGAAAGACCTCAACTTAAGACCCTGGAGAGCCACTGCCTGTCAGAGTAGGCAATACTGACTTTCATACAGGGTTGCCAACCTTCAGGTTGTGGCTGGAGCTCACCTGGGATTACAACTGATCTCCAGAGAGATCAGTTCACCTGGAAAAAATGGCTGCTTTGGAAGGTGGACTCTATGGCACTATTTCCTTGCTCGAAAGCCAGTCGAATCCGACTCTAGTGTTGCGGTGCTCATCTCCGTTTCAAAGCCGAAGAGCCAGCGCTGTCCGAAGACGTTTCCGTGGTCATGTGGCCGGCATGACTAAACACCAAGGTGCACGGAACCCTGTTACCTTCCCACCGAAGTGGTACCTATTTATCTACTTGCAATTTCTTGCTTTCGAACTGCTAGGTTGGCAGGAGCTGGAACTAGAGACAGGAGCTCACCCTGTCTTGCGGCACCCGGGTCTTGAACTGCTGAACTACTGACCTTCCACAGCCTGCAGTTCAGCGTCTTAACCACTTGAGCCACCACAGCTCCATCTATGGCACTATACCCCACTGAAAAACCTCCCTTCACCAACTCCACCCTCATCAGGCTCCACCCCCAAAATCTCCAGGTATTTCCCAACCTGGAGATGGCAACTCTACCTCCATAGGACCAATAATCTGACTCAGTATAAAGCGGCTTCATATGTTCGTAAGCTCAGATGGACAAAGTCTGCTGGAGTGATCTGGTTATTTACCTCAGGTAGTGTGTGCTTTTCAGATACCTATCCAGTTCAACTACCACCACATTGCTAGTCATAGAGGCCAAATAGCCTTTAAGCACATTGCCTGTAGTGTCTCTCTGTTCCTAACACTTAATGTGGAGGCTGATAGTGATCGAATGAGATGGTCTTATAAGCTCACAACTGCATAGATGGATTCAAATGTTTCATAACTTTATTTTAACCTGTTTTGGTCTTCTTCCCCCAGCCAAGTATCCATCCATCAAGTCTCTGATGGTACCAGATCCCACTTTTAAATGGATTGTGACTGGAATGGTACTCACACAACTCCTAGCTTGCTACCTGGTGAAAGATTTGCCCTGGAAATGGGTTTTTTTCTGGGCGTATGTGTTTGGGGGCTGCATTAACCACTCCCTGACGCTAGCCATCCATGACATCTCCCACAACGTCCCCTTTGGCAACAAGAGGGCAAAATGGAACCGATGGTTTGCAATCTTTGCCAACCTGCCCATTGGAGTACCCTACTCGGCTTCCTTCAAGAAGTACCACATTGACCACCATCGATACCTCGGTGGGCACATTCTGGACACTGACATTCCCACCGACTTTGAGGGCTGGTTCTTTTGCACCCCATTTCGGAAACTCATCTGGATCATCCTCCAGCCTGCTTTTTACGCCTTTCGGCCCATGTTTACGAACCCAAGGGTAGTGACTCAGATGGAAATATATAATGGTTTGGTGCAACTTTTGGCCGACTTCGTCATCTACCACTTATGGGGTGTGAAGCCTGTGGTTTATTTGGTAGGAGGGACCATACTTTGTACAGGCTTACATCCCATTGCCGGGCACTTCATAGCAGAGCATTATATGTTCCTGAAAGGATATGAAACGTATTCCTACTACGGGTCCCTCAACTGGATCACCTTTAACGTTGGTTATCATATGGAACACCATGATTTCCCAAGTATTCCAGGGAGCAGTTTGCCAATGGTAAGCTTCAGAATTTTTATTTAATTCATTTATACCCCAATAGGGACACAAAGAAACTCACATCATTCTCCATGTTATCCTCCCAACAACTCTGTGCAGTAGGTTAGACTGAAAGAGGGTGACTGGCCCAAGGTCACCCAATGAGCTTCCATGGCAAGAGTGGGGATTCTCACCTGGGTCTCCCAGATACTAGTCCAAGAACTCTAACCACTACACACCACACTGGCAGTCCACACCAGTACTGGAAGACCTGTGGTATGCTGCTCATTGCAGAGGAGCGGTTCCTAAATTCTAATGTACCCCATTCTTAAGGTTGCCAGCTCTGGGCTGGAAAATACCTGGAGATTTTTTGGGGGGAGGGGAGTCTGAGAAGGGTGGAGTTTGGGGAGGGGAGGGACTTCAGTGGGGTACGATGCTATAGAGTCCACCTCCCACCTTCCAGAGTGGCTGTTTTCTCCAGGTGAACTGATCTGTTTCCTGGAGATCAGTTGTAATCCTGAGAGATCTCCAGTCACCACCTGGAGGTTGACGACCCTACCCATTCTTGGAGGCTAGCATGTGGAGAGAACAGAAACAAAACTGACCTAACTAAAGTAGCAGCCAACAGATACTTATCCTCTCACCAGCAGGCTTAGCCACATCTAGTAAACGGCATCTGAGACAAAGAGGCTAATGTGATCTTGGGGTGTATCAACAGAGGCATAACGTCCAAATAGCAAGATGTCATAGTCCCGCTGTACACTGCATTGGTCAGGCTGCACCTGGAGTATTGTGGGCAGTTCTGGAGGTCTCACTTCCAAAATGGATGTGGACACAATGGAGCGGGGGCAGAGGAGAGCAACCAGGATGATTGGGGGCCTGGAGACCAAGCCCTGTGAGGAAAGGCTGAGGGACTTAGGAATGTTCAGTCTGAAGAAGAGGTCGAGGGGGGAAATGATTGCTCTCTTGAAGTATTTGAAGGGCTGTCACTTAGAGGAGGGCAGGGAGCTGTTCTTTCAGCAGCAGAGGATAGAACTCACAATAATGGGTTTAAATTTAGGGTGGAAAGGTACCGGCTGGATATTAGGGAACACTTTTTGACAGTAAGAGTTGCTCAACAGTGAGCTCCCCCTCACTGGCAGTCTTGAAGCAGTGGCTGGGCAAACACTTGTCAGGGATGCTCTAGGCTGATCCCGCACTGAGCCAGGAGGTTGGACTCGATGGCCCCTTCCAACTCTCTGATCCTATGATTCTGTTGTTCAGTCGCACAGTCGAGTCCCACTCTTCGCGAGCCCATCGACCATGTCCCGCCAGGCCCTACTGGCGAGTGATCCATGGTTGGATCTTATCTCCAGTTCCCATGTGTGCAATGGGGCAGGGGGAATTTTTGTTCATCTGAGGCAGTCCACTAGGATCTATGCTTTGGAAGATATTTAAGACTATAGCCGAAGGGGGAATCCCGCAAGGTAGTTGCCCTCTGTGGACAGAAATCTTTTCTATCTTAAGAAATGTTAAGCAGGACCCAAGCCCACCATCCCATTCAGACCTTTATGAAGAATGTTTTCCTATGTAAAAGAGGGACGGAGAAATCAATATTATGGGGTAGTCATCCAATACAGTCTTCTAACAAATAAGCGAATCCTTAAATAATTCTTGGGTCAGGATTTATACGAAACTGGATCCCTGGTTTGTTTGCTTTTTTGCCATCAAGTCACTGCTGACGTATGGTGACCCCACAGAGTTTTCAAGGCAGGTGGTTTGCCATTTCCGGCCTCTGTCTCAGGGCAGTCTTGGGGCTAATTATTCAGGTGTTTTGTTTTATTTTTTGCCATCAAGTCACAGCTGACTTATGGCAGCTGCTTAGGGGTTTTTCATTCATAGGTGGTTTGCCATTGCCTGCCTCTGCGTCACGACCCTGGTATTCCTTGGAGGTCTCCCATCCAAATACTAGCCAGGGTCGACCCTGCTTACCTTCTGAGATCTGATAGGGATGCAGAAAAATTAAGTGTTGGCTTGGTGGCTGGTTCTGCAGTCCACAGAAGGGGAACTAAGTTAAAGCCAGAGAAGCAGCTGCTGCTGAGTGCATTCCAGTTCTGGGCATGTGTTTCTTGAACATGTGGTCTTCTGTGCAGCTAGGAGGCAGAACAATTCTACACTGGTTCATGTCATTTTTTAAAAAACAGTGGGCTTTTAAATTGTAAGCTGCTTCAAGCAGGACTCTGAAGAGGTGGTATAGAAATGTTCAGGGGTCATTTCCTGCAGGAGCGCACATAAGCGGAGCTCCGGCAGTAAGGAGCCCAGGGGGCGGGCACATGCAACAAGCCCCACCCCCTGCTCCCAGCAGCCCTTAGCCAGAGCAAGAAGCAGCCAGGTAAGTTGCAGAGCCCCCCCCCCCCCGGGTCAAAGCAGTCCAGTGGCACCTTTAAGACCATGTTTTATTCAGGTACAAGCTCTCCCTCCTCTGAGAGGACAGATCTGCACGTCCCCCCCCCCAATAGCTAGCAATCCAAAACAGTCCAGTGGAGCCTGAGTGTGTGTTGCCTTCTGACACACTCCTGGTGATGTCAGGGTGTGTGGCATATGCAAATAAGTTATGCTAATGAGTTATGCTAATGAGCTCCTGCATGTCTTTTTCTATGAAATGACCCCTGGAAATGTTCTAAATAATTTTTCCTCCTGCAAGCAACAGACTTGGCTGTACATTTCCCCTTTAACTTTGTTTAAAGCTTGTTTAAACTTCCCCCTTCTATAGTCGAAGCTGAGCGATTTCCTCCATGCTGTAGCCCTGTGCTGATGGTCAAAGTGTGTACAGATGAACAGATTTATCTATGTGCTTCCCCCCCCCCCTTGACTTCCCTCCCAGGAGCTCAGCTCAAAGTAAAATACATGGTCTGTCACCCTACCTCCATTTTAGCCTCACAACAGCCCTGTTGTTAGACTTCAAGACCTTTATAGCCAACCGGGGATTTGAACCCAGGTCTTCCAAGTTCTATTTCAGCACTCTAAACACTACCCACGCTGGCTGCCCTTTCACATTAATCAGTCAACCTTCTCACAATGTAATTATCAGACCAACTGCAAGAAGCAGATCTCGCAATTGGGTTTTAAGACGTGTGTAGCTTTTTCTTATGCTCCTTTAAGAAAACCATGCTTCATAATGTTTGCTTTTGTTGAGGGAGGCTTGTCGCTTTTGACACAAGGTGGATTTTCCTCCCAGAACGTAGATCATTGTGGAAGTGATGAAAGAGGCAGTCACGCCTGTTCAAGTAATCTTATAATTACAGGGCTACAAGGGAAGTAAAGTGATTTGTCCACCCTCTCTCTGAAGGCTGCCCAAAGCCTTCCTTGTGGTAGGTTCTGTCGGTAACTCCCAGGCTTCAAGAAGGAGATGTGGAATGGGGTGACAGCAAGCCCATGCGACTTCCCACATGCTTAAGGCAGCTGAGTTAAAGGCCTGGAAAGTGGGGCTTGCCAGAGCCCAGATGCATACAGGTTGACCTTCTCCAGAAGACTTGTAGACCTCCCCCCCGCCCCGGTCCACTGTTAAAGAGAAACTGTGTCCAGGAGGGAGTGATTATAAAACCTGCCGGGCCTACTTTAATGCTTCCTGGAAAGGAAGCACAGGTTTCATTGTCGGTCAGACCAGAGTTCAGCAAAAACAGAATGGTTTGAGTTGTCAGCTCTGGATTAGGAAATACATGGAGATATTGGGGGAGGAGCCTGGAGAGGGGGTGGGGTTTGGAGAGGGGAAGGACCTCGGCATGGTGCAGTGCCACAGAGTCCACCCTGAGAAAGCAATCAGGAGATCTCCAGACCCCAGCTTGAGGCTGGCAACCCTAAACATGGACAGGCAGCCAGCAGTACTCATTAACATCTGGGGAGGGTGGTATATAAATCTGATAAATAAACAAATAAAACCACTGCCTGTAGGGGGGCGGGGGTTTGCCCACTTGATGGGCTCCTTACCCACCAGCCTGGATTGGGTTGCTGGGGGGAACCCCACCCCCAAAGTGCCATGATCGTGGCGACGTGCTCGGCGTGGCGATGTCACCCGGAGGTGATGTCATCGCTCCGGGCATATGGGGGGGGGGTGCTCTATCATTCGAGGGAAAACTCTGTTGTCCCTCCTTGAATGATAGTGGTCCCACCCCCAACGTGGCCGACGTGATGGTGTCACTTCTGGGTGACATCACTGTGGCATGTGCGCTTTGCGCATGTGCCGAAGAAGTCCCGGAGAGGGAGGCGGGGCAACAGTACAGCAACGTGGTTGAGTTTTTTCAGGGCTCTGAGACTCACCAACTTCTGGAGCTTTTTTAGGGGTCCATTTGGTTCTCCTTGGTCCCATCGGTTCGTCGGGAGTACGAACTGATTGCAGAGGACTTTTATATCTGAGCCCCCCGTTTGTGGCAACAACGGGTGTGGAGTCAGAATTGTCCTAACGCAGGAAGCACCGAAGACCAGCCGTGATAGCACGACTGACAAGCTGTGTTACCCCTTTACAAAGAGCCTTCATGCCTCGTCATACCATCTAGGCAATGAACTTGTACTTTCTTTTTCTTGACAACTTTCAAGCTTGGAAAACAACTTTTATTTGCCCCTATAAATCTTCCCGAGAAGCTAAAGGAGGTGCTGAGGAATCTTCCCTCATGCATTCCTATGATAAGCGGCAAAGCAGAGCTCCGGGGCGTCAACATCAATATAAATACAAAGGGCAGAGTAATATATTGAAATCTCCTATCTGCTATTTGGAAAACACCTTAAATATTGAAGAACAGTGACTTACTTGATTTATGGGGTCTGGATGTAAAATGGCGACGAAGCTGGCACTCTTAATGGTGTAATTCCACAGAGACGATTGTTTACAAGAGTCTCGGCTTAAGTGTGAAATGGCTTTTTCAGCACAAATCGGAGAGGACTGGCAACTGTCAGAAACCTTTTGGGACGAGATTATTCTACGAATGCAAACTAAAATACTTGAAGCTATCTCTCCA
>NW_015174845.1:685279-713908 GCF_001447785.1 Gekko japonicus | reverse complement strand
TGACTAATGAGAAGATTTACCTAAAGTGAACTCTCAAACTGCAAAAGAAAAACAACAATAATAACACACATTTGTTCATATATTATTTCTTTCTTCCTTCTTTTCTCTGAACCTTTACTGATACTTGATAAATGACTGATTAAGAATATAATCTGTAGTTACAAATATTGACTATCTTTATTGTCTTAACTGATTAGTGAAAGTTAGAAGTAATGGTTGGTTTATTTGAAGCAATATGTTTTGGATATTTGTAATGTTCTAACTGATGGTTGATAAAAAATTATAGGGTAGTTTTGACTCTTAAAGTGGGCCTTGTACGGAAAAAATAAAAGTAATGGGCTAATTACCTAGAGAAGGTGTAATGACCCTAAGTGTTGTGAGAGAAAAGAGGGATCTATATAGTGTGAGGTGAAAGTATATTGGCATTGTAAAGTTGAGAGCTGATGTTATGGAGAAAATATAAATTACTACGTTTAGGTTTGCAAACAAAGGGGATTTTGAAAGCTAACAATGCTAAAAATATGAAAAAATATCTTAAAGGGACTAGATTGATATTATATAAGAAATTTGAACTGTCTAACTGCTGTGAAATACCTGGGTTTTTTTCCTTTTATATTTTTATTGTTATAAAATTGATTAATAATAGTAATAGCAGATAGGATATAGAAAAAATGAATTGTTTATTGGGAACAGAATTTTACTTAATGATATCTGTTGTGGACTATAGATTAACAAAGGAAAAAAGGGAATTATGTATCTAAAGATTTTATGAACGAGACAATGGCTGGATACTTTTGAAGTGTATTGCTCTCTTCTTTGTTTTATATAACTCTTTAAAAAAACTAATAAACCTTGCCCATCAACAAGGGGCAAACGGGGGGGGGAATAAGAAGTCCCGGAGAGGGCCAGACTCCTGTAATTGTAATTGTTTCTTGTGCTTGGAAAACAATAAAAAAAAAGACTAGGGCTTGTGGGACCCATTTTGCCTTGTTTTGGTAACTGCTTTTTCTCTGCTACAAGTCATGTTAAACAATCTGTACCTTTTCGTGTGATGTCAAATTAAACCTTGGAGGACATGGTGATGGCTGCGGGGGGTGGGAGAAGGACAGCCAGTGCATGGATAGCCATTATTTGACAGTCAAACTCCGTGTCAGTTCAGTGTTAAAAAAGCTGGTGTTTAGATCTGTCCTCTCCCAAGAGAGATCATTAAATGCAGCACGTGAGTAGTGGAATACAGAGACTTACTGCAGATCCTCTTCCCATTTCTGTGTGATACACCTTTACTACAAAAAAGAGGCAAAACATCCAGTTGACTTCCTTTACGGAAAACAAAAGAGACCTTTTCAGGTTTGGTATTTCAGTCTGGGCCTGTAAACTGACAGTTTGCTATTTTTATGTCTGAGTCTCAAAGGTCACACAAACACCGAGCAGGGATTGAATACAGGAGACAGTAACATTTTATGGGAGGTGGGGTAACATCTCATTCTGAACTCTGTGTTCACCGCACTGCGCTTGAACAGAATGTGTTCACAACAGAGGCAGTGGTGAAGAACAGCCAGGAGGAGTCGTGTTCCTGTTGCAGGCGGGCCCTCATATTGTCCCTGAGGGTTCCATTCCACTAATGGAAAATCTCGTCAAGATCCAATCCTGTAAATGAACTTTCCTGCTGTACCACTTAAATTCACTTGTTCTAAATAAACATAAAATGTGCACACACGTTCCCCCCCCCCCGATTTCTTGTACTTGTGGCGGTTCCTGCTGTCTACAATTTTCACATCATAAGTTGGCTCCAAGCTTATATGAATGGAATCGCAGAATTATAAAACTGGAATGGGCCATACAGGCCCCCTAGTCCAAACCCCTGTTCAATGCAGGATCAGCCTCGAGCATCCCTGACAATCGTTTGTCCAGTCGCTGCCTGAAGACTGCCAGTGAGGGGGAGCTCACCACCAGCCTAGGCAGCTTGATTCCACGGCTGCGCAACTCTTGCTGTAAAAAAGTTTTTCCTAAAATCCAGCCGGTACCTTCCTACTCTTTAATTTAAGGCCATTATTGTGAGTCCTCTCCTCTGCTGCCAACAGAAACAGCTCCCTGCCCCCCTCTAAGTGACAGCCCTTCAGATACTTCAAGAGAGCAATCCTATCCCCCCTCAGCCACCTCTTCTCCAGACTGAACATTCCCAAGTCCCTCAGCCTTTCCTCAGAGGGCTTGGTCCCCAGGAGATGATTTTCCTGAAGCAGCCTGCCTCATCATGGTACAGCGCAGGGGTGACCAAACTTGCTTAATGTAAGAGCCACATAGAATAAACATCAGATATTTGAGAGCCGCAAGACATGAACAGATATATGTTTTAATTGGAAAATATGCAAATTTGCTTTTTATAGACATTAAATAAGACTGCCAAAAATAATAACAAAAGTGGTAAAAGCAGATATTGTTCATGGTATTTATTTGTCCAATGACAATTTGTTTGCTAATGATATTTAGCTTGCCCAGCCACCCTGCTGGAAGCCACACAATGTGTGTGAAAGAGCCACATGCGGCTCCCGAACCACAGTTTGGCCACCCCTGGTATAGCGGTTAAGAGTGGCAGGCTCTAATATGGAGAACTGGGTTTTATTCCCCTCACCTCCTCCACATGAGGCCTGCAGGGTGATCTTGGGCCAGTCACTGTTCTCAGAACTCTCTCAGCCCCACCTACTTGACAAAGTGCCTGTTGTGGGGAGAGGACAGGAAAGGCAATTATAAGCCACTTTGAGACTCCATAAGGTAGAGAAAAGCAGGGTATAAAAACCTACTCTTCTTCTCATAAGGAGGAGGTGACTGAATCCAGTTTTCCTTCTTCCTTCAGTTCACCATCCTACTCATGCTGTATATGGTACTTTGGGGGGGGGGGGCTATGCAGGGGAGGCTGCTGGGAGAAAGGGAAGCCCTGGAAGATCTGCTTTGCTTTCTTTTCCAGGAAGTTTGGAGCCATTTTTATGCCTATAATGTATGCAGTAAGCCTTAAAAATAGATGGGATTCCATAAAAAAAAGAAAATGCTTAACAAGATGTAATTTTTACCTTTTGCAGGTAAAGAAGATAGCTGCAGAATATTACGACACACTACCTCAGCATCAGTCTTGGGTTCGGGTTCTGTGGGACTTTGTTTTCGATAAGAGCATCGGTCCTTATGCGAGGGTTAAGAGAATATGCAAGCTAGCAGACAATCCTGAAAGACATCACTATGTTCCCTTTAAAAAAACTGACGTGCCCCGTGCCTCCTAGGAATGCGGCTGCATTTTATGAATGGAGCTTGCCAAGAGCTGACGTAATATTTTTGATTGCATAGGTTTTTCTGTATTCTAGAATGTGAAGAAATATTACAATGAAGCCAGTCGGAAGCACTTTTTCAAATTAATACTGTCTTAAAAAAAAAAGATCATTGTACATATACAGGTGGGAAAGGTTTTATCTTAAGAACATAAGAACAGCCCTACTGGATCAGAGCAGTGGGCCATCTAGTGAGAGCCAGTTTGGTGTAGTGGATAAGTGTGCGGACTCTAATCTGGGAGAACCAGGTTTGATTCCCCACTCCTCCACTTGCACCTGCTGATGTGACCTTGGGTCAGTCACAAGCTCTGGCACAGCTGTCCTTGAAAAAGGGCAGTTTGTGTCAGAGTTCCCTCAGCCCCACCCACCTCACAGGGTGTCTGTTGTGGGGAGTTCTGAAAGAACTCAAATGTGAACTTGTGGATCTTCTGACAAAAATATGTAATCTTTCCTTAAAATCAGCCTCCATTCCTGAGGACTGGAAGGTAGCTAATGTCACTCCCATTTTTAAAAAGGGTTCCAGAGGAGATCCGGGAAATTACAGGCCAGTCAGTCTGACGTCGATACCGGGTAAATTGGTGGAAACCATTATTAAGGAAAGAATTAGTAGGCACATAGATGAACAAAACCTATTGAGGCAGACTCAGCACGGTTTCTGTAAGGGAAGATCTTGTCTCGCCTGTTAATGTTCTTTGAGGGGGTGAACAAACATGTGGACAAGGGGGATCCAATAGATATTGTTTACCTTGACTTCCAGAAAGCTTTTGATAAAGTTCCTCATCAAAGGCTCCTAAGCAAGCTCAAAAATCATGGGATAAAAGGACAAGTCCTTTTATGGATCAAAAACTGGCTAATTAATAGAAAACAGAGAGTGAGTATAAATGGGCAGTTCTCCCAGTGGAGGGGTGTAAGCAGTGGGGTACCACAGGGATCAGTACTTGGTCCACTGCTTTTTAACTTGTTCATTAATGATTTGGAGATGGGAGTAAGCAGTGAAGTGGCTAAATTTGCGGATGATACGAAGTTGTTCAGGGTGGTGAAAACCAGTGAGGATTGTGAGGCACTCCAAGGGGATCTGTCAAGGATGGGCGAGTGGGCGTCAACATGGCAAATGGGGTTCAATGTGGCCAAGTGCAAGGTGATGCACATTGGAGCTAAAAATCCTAAATATAAATACACATTGATGGGGTCTGAACTGGCAGAGACAGATCAAGAGAGAGATCTTGGAGTTGTAGTGGATAACTCACTGAAAATGTTGAGACAGTGTGTGACTGCAATAAAGAAGGCCAATGCTATGCTGGGGATTATTAGGAAGGGTATTGTAAACAGATCAGCCAATATCATAATGCCCCTATATAAATCAATGGTGAGACCTCATTTGGAATACTGTGTGCAGTTCTGGTCACCACACCTTAAAAAGGATATTATAGCTTTGGAAAAAGTGCAGAAAAGGGCAACTCGAATGATAAAAGGGTTGGAACACTTTCCCTATGAGGAACGGTTAAGGCGCTTAGGGCTCTTTAGCTTGGAGAAACGACGACTGAGGGGTGACATGATTGAGGTTTATAAAATTATGCATGGGAAAGAGCAGGTAGAGAAAGAGGTACTTTTCTCCCTTTCTCACAATACAAGAACTAGTGGGCACTCCATGAAATTGCTGAGCGGACGGGTTAGAACGGATAAAATTTTATTTATTTTTTATTTATTTAAGTATTTTTACCCCGCCCTCCCCGCAAGCGGGCTCAGGGCGGCTTACAGGAAGTACTTCTTCACCCAAAGAGTGATTAACACTTGGAATTCACTGCCACAGGAAGTGGTGGCGGCTACAAGCATGGACGGCTTCAAAAGGGAATTAGATAAGCATATGGAGCAGAGGTCCATCAGTGGCTATTAGCCACAAGGTATAGATAGGGACTCTGGGGCAAGGAATGCTCTGTCTTCTTGGTGCTTGGGGGGGGGGTCAACAGTGGGAGGGCTTCTAATGTCCTGGCCCCACAGGTGGACCTCCTGATGGCACTTGGTATTTCTGGCCACTGTGTGATACAGAGTGTTGGACTGGATGGGCCTTTGGCCTGATCCAACATTGCCATCTCTTATGTTCTTAGGGGAAGGGAAAGGAGTTTGCAAGCCGCTCTGAGACTCCAAGTGAAGGGCGGGGTATAATTCCAATCTCTTCTTCTTCTTCTAGTCCAGCATCCTGTCTCACACAGTGGCCAAGGCCTTCCCCGATGTTGCCTTCTGGGTCTGGGATTCAGAGGTTTAGGGCCTCTGGACATGAAGGTCCCCTCAGCCACCATGCCCAGGAGCCACCCTATCTGTCTAACCCCCCTTTAAAGCTAGTTTATTCCTGTGGCCATTACTGCACCCTCTGACAGAGAATCTTCACTTTCTAGAGCTGGAAAGAAAACAGGAAATAAGAGTTAAAAGGATGAAAAGGAATAAATGCTTTCCCTTTAAGATTTTTTTCCCCTTAAGATTTTTTTTTTTTTGGGGGGGGTCTTTTAATTTAGAAAAACAATTACAAAGGGAGAGGTAGGCTAGAAGTCAGTCAGTTCAAAAAACCTTTATTGGCATAGATAGGCTAGAAGTCTAACATTATGAATGGTGCAGAGAGACTGAATAGAAGTTTTCTCTCTCTCTCTGAAAAATACAAATGTTGTCACTCAGCAGCATTTAATGGTAGCGGGTTCTGCACCGCCCAAAGGAGCTACTTTCACCGATGCAATCAATCACCACGTGGCATTCCTTATCACAAGATGCACTGAATAAGCAATAAGTTACTTGTAGAATTTCAAAACATGTACTGTTAACAGTCAAAAGAATGTAAAGCTCTTTTTGGCTTCGAAGCCTTGTCTGTCAAGGACAGGTCCCATATGAGATACTGTCTAAGGAAATAAGGGCTAGTCCCTATATTAAAGGTAGCAACTCTTGAGAAGTTTTTAGAGACCAGGAAGTAATATTACAACATAGAGAAAACTTATATACAATACAAGCTAAGTTGCTTCTGAGGAAGTCAAAAGACGAAACCAAGCACAAGCCGGCTGCTTTGTCAAGCTCTACATTCTTTTGACAAGCTTTACATTCTTTTGACTGTTAACAGTACATGTTTTGAAATTCTACAAGTTCCTTTTGGCTGTTGGCAGCAATTGATATATTATTGTATTATTGTATGTTATTGTATATTATTAAGATACTGTATGATTAGGTTGGATACCTTATGAATATATTGTATACTTAAATATTATATCAAGTATAAAGTAATTATATTAGCATACATAACTAATGCTTAAGAGTGTATTATTGGATTGATTTTGGCCCCAGTTTTGTTGTCTTTGGTGTTTGGACACTGGGAGGTCTGTCTTTTGGGTTAAGCAATAAGTTACAACAGGATTACACATATTGACGGAAGTGTCGTCTGGTAATGGCGGTGTTACGATGGAACAACTTCATTGTTCACTTCGACAGAGGTTCTAAAGCATACGTTTTAGCTTTTTAATATAGGTATTTTGAGTGGATATCGAGTTCTTATTTGAAATTGTAAAATGGGCATGTGTTGGTCAGAAAAGAACAGGAATGTGATTGTTTAAATGAGTAGCCCCATAAACAGATGGGGATTCTTTTAAAAAATCTTGGGGAAGAAGCAGCAGGAGAGGCAGATGAAGATGGGGGTAGCCGTGTTAGTCTGTCTGTAGCAGCAGAAAAGAGCAAGCTTCCAGCAGCACCTTTCAAGACCAACAAAATCTGTGGCAGGGCAGGAGCTTCCGTGAGTGATTGCAGTCTTTTCTGCCGCAGGAGAGGCAGTTGGGGATACAGCAGTATGTGCCGGCTAAGACCGAAGAGTAATGAAGTTTAGAGCATTAGACAGAGGAATTTGTTAAGAAACTTAAACCATAGTAGTGGAAAGAAACAGTTAAAATATGTTGGAGTTAGCAAGATATGACATGGATCATCTAAATGGCAGAGAAGTTATATATGAGGAAGTTTAAAAGAACAATGGTAATATAAGTTTGAATACTTTATGTACTTTTTTCATCTTCAAATAAACTGTTTCTTTTCAAAGAAAGCCACCGAGACGATATTGTAAAGGTTTTACATCTCGTTAACCACATACAAGGGCACTGGGCGGCAAGTAATTGAAACCGGGACTTCAAAACAAGGTTTGGCGAAGATGATAACTGCGTAGTCAAGAGAGCAGTTTGAACACATGAAGCCGCCTTATACTGAATCACACCATTGGTCTGGTCTATCAGGGTCAATATTGTCTACTCTGACCGGCAGAGACCCTCCAAGGTCTCAGAAGTCTTTCACATCACCTACTACCAGATCCTTTTAACTAGAGATGCTGGTGATTGAACCCGGGACCTTCTGCATGCCAAACACTGAGCCACAGCCCCTCTGATTGCTAACAACAGAAAAGGGACAGAAATAGGTGGTAGTATAGGGATCAGTGAAGCATCATTCTTAGAGCCACTGTCTAGTCCAAAAAGGGCAGGCCAGTGAGATTCTGCTGCCTTCCTGTTTCACCACTGGTGAATGTTGGCATTAATGCAGGCTTACATGTGCTGCAGACGTCATCTGCCTTTCACCAGTAGTAGATTTTCCCCACTGGAAGTCTGAGATCAGCTGAAGAAACACTGCACATAATCAACAATGTTGATAACGGTTTGGATTGTAGTTGGCACTGGGGATGGGCTCGAACCAAGAAACGAACTGTGGTTTGAGCGCAAACCAGGTAGGTTCATGGTTTGTTTCCAATCGGTTCGTTTGGTTGTGTTGTTCCCAAATCCAAAAACGAACTGCCTTTTTTCCATGGAGGTTCATTAGACAGACAGCCTGGCACCAATTCAATCAATTCCTAGGCAACGCTGGGGATGGACTTCTGGAGAGCCCAAGAAACACTGATAGCAGTTGTCCGTAGCTTGATTGGCAGCTCTGGGAGTCAACCACAGAGGTCCCACTCTGCTCTATGGACACACACACACCCCACACCCTGACTCAGCTGCTTTCACTTTGCAGCAGGGAGAGAGAGGAGTCAGTCCTTGTGTGAGAGCGAGTTAGGAAGAATTGCTTGCTGCGTGGCTGATTTAAGGGGAGTCTAGAGCTGAGCTTTCCTGGGGGCGCCTGCTTTGGGAGGCTATAACTCAGACATCCCAAATCCAATCTTTGCCAGACTTGGAAGGCAGGTGGAGGAGAGCCTGCTGAAGCCTCCCTGTGAGTTTGGCATCTCTAACTTGCAAGGGGGCTATTCTGCCACTTCCTGAACTCACAAACTGAACCATGAACTGGTTTGGGAAATGGGAAAAGTATGTGAAAGTTCGTGGTTCGTGTAATAAAACCAAAGGTCATTTCGGGGGGGGATCGCAGGGGATTGCAGTTCCCCCGGGTGAGGTGCAGGGGGGGCGGGGCACACGATGAAGCCCCGCCCCCTGCTTCCGGCTGCCCTGCTTCCAGCCCTCATTCAGCCAGGAGGAGGCAGGAGAAGAGGGAGGGGTAAGTTGCTTCCTCCCCGCCTCTCCCCACCCCTGCCTGCCTGGGGCCAGGGAGGGCCTTGGCGGGGCTTCCTCGCACTCCCGCCGGCCTTGCAGGTCCACCGCCGGGCCCCTGATGTCAGGGTGTGTGGCATATGCTAATGAGTTATGCTAATGAGTTCCCCTAGCTCTTTTTCTACGAAATGACCCCTGAATAAAACAAACCACAAACCACCATGAACCACCATTTCCCCAGTTCGTGCCCATTCCTAGCTGGCATATGAAGCTGCCTTATACAGAGTCAGTTCTAGTGCTGTATGAATGATAGCTGTTCTCCAGGGTCTTAAGCAGAGAAGGACCTTTCCCAACACATTACCAGAGATCCTTGGAATTGCCAGGAATTGAACTTGGGACACATGGACAAGGCATGAGTTCTGCCACTGAGCATCCAACACCTCTCCAGATTTTTCAAAGGGACTGGCTCCTCTCCTTCCCACCTCCCAAATATAGGCTTATTGATTTGGTCTAGAACCCATTTATTTGTCTTTTTATGGACCACCAAAAAGACAAGCAAGTGGGTTCTAGATCAACTGAACCCTCAACTCTCCCTAGAAGCTGAAATGACCAAACTGAGGCTGTCTTTCTTTGGGAGAAGACAAGACTCACTGGAAAAGACAATAATGCCAGGGAAAGTTGACGGCAGCAGGAACATGAGATGGGGTGACTCAAAGAAGCCTTGGCCCTCAGTTTGCAAGAGCTGAACAAGGTTGTTACCAATAGGCTGTTTTGGAGGCCATTTGTGACTTGGCAGCACTAAACACACACAGTATTCAAATGTGGGAATTCTTGCCCCCACAACAAGACTTCTGTTTTTAGATCAACAAGTTTCACACAGTTGGCATCAAATTTCCCCTGAAGTGAAATTTCAAGGCTTTTTTTTGGGCGTGTGGCAGAGATTCTTGTTAAGAAGAAACATATACATAATTTCAAAAGAAGGGGAAAGTATTTTTATGAGATCAGCAACTTTTCTAAAGGACAGGGGTTCTGTATATTGCTTGTAAGCACCTCAGGAATCTAATATAAGGTGGCCAAAAGCATTCTGGGCAGAGGTCAAAATGATTATAGAGAGAGGCATGTAAGATACTGAGCAACAGAGTCATGTCTGGAATTGTTGGGAAGACTACCTTAGCAAACAATCTTGTGGGTTGATTTGGGGTAATAACCTTAAGCATGCTCAGCAGAACCTCAGACGTTCCTCAGACGGCAGTCTTCAGGAATATGTAGACCACAAAAGGCCAGTCTCTAGGATTACTCCATTTTCTACACACTGGTCCAGAAGGTGGTAGCAGTCAACTTCTTGTTAAATACTGAAAGCAAAACTCCAAAGATAATATGCAAATATTAAGGTGTGAAATCTCTGTGTCTTAGGAGTGTGATTGCTTCAGAGGACAGTATATACCAGGGTCCTCAAGCTTTCCATGACTGGAGGCAACCTTTTGGAATTCTGACCCAAGGTTATGGGTGCAACTACAAAATGGCTTCTGCAGGAGGTGGAGCCAAGCACAGAATGTCAGGGAGTGAGTTTATGCGTAAGTCTCTTCAACCTACCTAAAGGACCGCCTTTCCCCATATGTTCCCCCAAGAGCACAACGGTCAGGGGCCCAAAACGTACTATCTATTCCGGGCCCCAAGGATATTAAACTTGCTGCAACTAGGGCCAGGGCCTTTTCGGCGGCGGCTCCTACCTGGTGGAATGAGCTCCCAGGGGAGATCTGGGCCCTGCGGGACCTTATGCAGTTCCGCAGGGCCTGTAAGACGGAGCTCTTCTGCCAGGCTTTTGAGTAGGAGCCGCCGCCCTACTATACCACCACCGCTATGGCTACCGAGGCCCTGAGGAAACATATCTACCATCTTAATATTGCAAGAATGAAGCATCTGTAACATCTGAATATTGCAAAGATGCCCTAGCCATGGGAAACATTCCGGGAACTCTGGACCTTTGTTCCGCCATTTTTGGAGTTATGTATTTGAGCACCATTGTTTTTATTTTTTAGGATGTTTTAATGTTGTATTGTATTGTTTTAAGCTAGTATGTTTACTATGTTTTTATTATGGCAAGGTTTCCTTACCCCTGTAAGCCGCCCTGAGCCCACGGGGGAGGGCGGGGTATAAATACGAAAATAAATAAATAAAAAATAAAAATAAATTTCAGGCACAAGTTCTAATTAACAGGATGCCTTTTAAAATGAACATGCACACAGTAGCACAGTGAAGACCCTTTCTCCATGGTGGCAGCTCTTGCCAAAGCAACATTTTAAATGATCTGGTGATGCCAATCAAACCTCCAATGGCTCATCAGAGGTCTTGGTGGGCAAAAGCACCACCTGTCCCCATTCAACACTTGGGGGGGTACCGCAGTGCCCAAGGGCATCATGTTGGGGACTCCTGGTATATACCCTGCAGACTCCCACTTGACCCTCACTGATAACAAATGATAGATAAAGCCCCGATGCAATGTAACCCGTGTCCACTGCAGAAAGACAACAGAAAAGCTAATCAAGGCCACATGGACAATGAACAATTTATTACCAATATGAACACAGATACTGTGATGCACTGATGTACCGCTTTAATATTGTGATAGCTCTGAGACCAGGGATTTGCTGGCTGACACAGCTGGCATCTCTCTGCCTCCACTGGTGAGGCCACTAATAGGTTTCTGTTGGCAAAAAGGGTCTTCGTTTACATTGCAGACTACCAGTAAAATTACTTTGAAGTCATCTAGTAAAAGCGAATGGTTCACGTGTTTCCTTACCTACTATACTAAAAAGGAAAAAAAAGTCATACATTTAAATAAGCAAATACAAAATACAAAAAAAAAAAAAAAAAAAAGGCTGACCAAATCCGATGCGCATTGTCAGATGAAATCTTAAAAAATCCGGAAATTTAAATTTTAATATTTTCTTTTGTAAGATTTTTAAGACTTTTTTTTCTTTCTTTTCTCTCTCTCTTTTTTTAAATGAAGCAACTCCAAGGCAGCAGCAAGCTTCAAAGTCTGCTGAGTCTGCTAATAAAAAGGATTTTAAGAACAAAAGACGGTGCCAGGTGTCCTCTTCCACCACCGCATGGCATTCTTGGTACACTCTGAAATGATCCAACAGCCTTTCACATCCTTTGTACCTTCCAGAGGGCTCCGGGGACATTATGTCGTGCTGATTCTACTCAACTCTTGCCTGATGGCTGCAAAAAACCAAAAACAAACCCAAAACCAAAAACCACAATGAAACAAGTTTTAAGCCAAGAATTTGGGACCACCTATCCTGGTATACCCCCCCCCCCCCAGAGCATTACGCTCTGGTGAGAAGAAACTCCTGGAGATCCCTGGACCAAATGATATCCAGCTGTCCTCAACCAGAGCCAGGGTTTCTTCGGCCCTGCGCCAGCCTGGTAGAGCTCTCTTCCAAATGACATCCATGCCCTGCGGGACTTAGTACAGTTCCTCAGGGCCTGCAAGACAGAGTTGTTCCACCAGGCCTATGGCTGAGGACAGCAACGGTTTCCCATCAAGCCTGGCTCCCTCCTCCTTTCTCCCCCCCCCCCCCCCAGGGGGTGAGGATATAATTCGTTTATTTAAGCGCCGTCAGAAATTCGAAAATGCTATTTAATTGTTACTGTTCTAATTTTTTTGGGGGTATTTTTTCATATGTGCATATGTGCACGCGCGTGTGTGTCTGCACCTGGAAGTCACGGTGACCACTGGTGACTGACCCCTACTGGGGGCCTGGAGGATATTCAGAGAGGTGGCTGAACGAAGCCTGCCCCTGGCTCCCAACTGCAGGTATTCCAAGGAGGTCTCCCATCCAAGTACTTGCCAGATTCGACCCTGCTTAGCTTCCAAGATCTGATGAGATTGGGCTTGCCTGAGATATCCAGGTCAGGGCCTGTTTTAATAGCTTTTTAATTGACTTGTAGAGGTATTCACTGAAATGTTGTCCACATTTGCGCGCAAGAGAGGGCGGTCCACAAGTCGAATAGCCTAACCTAACGTTTGGAATCTGGAGCCCAAGAATAAAGCATGAATCCCAGGATCAGGGTCGGCATCAGCATCCGCTGAGGGGGGGGGGGGCAGCCTGCCAGGCTCCAAGCATTCTTACTCCCCGGACGCCTTCACTCATACCCTTCCACTGCCTGCTTGTCAGTGCTTTGTCACCTGTGCTCTCCGCTGTATATACTGCGTAGCACTACTGAAGACCAGTATGTGGGTGGGGCACCAAAGGCTCAGCATTCCTGGTGCCCATGGCCGTGACACACCTGGCCGCACCCACCACCACCAGGAAAAGGGCGTGCAGGCAGTGTGGGAAGCTGTGACTGCAGGTGGTGGGAGAGCTTGTGAACAGGCAGAGGAAAGATGCACAGGTGGGGGGGGCAAGAAGGGGGCCTAGTAGTGGGCATGGGGGAGCCCTGGGCACTCTCTGCCCAGAGCTCCCCAAAACCTTTCCCAGGGTGATACAAATGAGACACTGGTAATGCTAGTTTAGATGTAAATGAATCAAGTTCAGATTGAGGATCCTGTTCAGAAGACTCCCCAGAACCTTCTGTGGATGGCGACACTGAGGGAGGCTCTCGGGCTTGAGCCACCCCGGTCCCCCATGTCAGGAATGTAATGCCTTCACTAGGAAGTACAGACCTTACTAGAATGTGAGCTTTCCCAGATTCTGCAATTTCAGTCCTGCTTCAAAGCAAGGTCTGGACTCTGAGGCCAGAGGTCCCACATTCAGGTATATGTTGGCATGTGATGAGATGGCAGAGGGGGAGGTTGTGTAGGAGGTCTTCACCCCAGGTAGCACCTTCAGAGTGTGTGCACATGCAGACCTCATCTCAAGAGAACCAAAGATTATGAGACCCCATGAGAGAGGCAGCATGTATCATGGTTACAGTGCCAGACTAGGATCTGCAGGACCTGATTTCTAACCCCAACTCTGCCTTGAAGCTGGCTGGGTGAGCCTGGGCCGGTCACTCGGCGAAACTGATCTCACAGGGTTATTGTGACGATGGAGGGAAGAGGGGAGGAGCACGTATGCCATGCCAAGCTCTGTGCATTATCGACCGATCAGTCAATTGATTCTGGGCTCAGTTTCAGAGTAGCGCCCCAGTGCAATTCTACTCTTGCATACTACTGCAGTGTTGATGAAACTCATCCCCAATAGCTATTCATCTCCAATAGTTATTCAAATGATTTGCAAACATGGGCACACCTGCGTGAGCATATTTGGATATTAACAGGTAACAAAAGATGGGGGTGGGGTGAGGTAAAATCTATAAAGGCTAATAAGCCAGGGTATCTTCCTGGTCCACTTTTAAGCAATGCTCTAATTCCACTAGCAACATCGCCGGGGAACCTGTTTTTCATTACATATGAATTTCCAATGTCCTTTGGATTTTTTAAAAAATGCATGCCTTTGGTATTATCTTTTGACCTGAAAGCATGCCAAAGCAAAGGTGATCTCCTGCTAATAATGAGACTGTTTGTTGAAGGTTCAGCAAAAGCTGGTGCGTAAACATAGGTGGGGAACCTGCTTTTCATCAAATACGCGTTTCCAATGACTTTGGTCATGCTACACAACTCAGCATTCACTAAGATTTGAGACCAAGCGGAAGAAAAAGAGCATTCCAAGTGCCTTTCTAGAACATCCGCTTCACAAGCAAACTGGTTTAATACCATTTTTTTCTCCACAGGCACTCCCAGTTTCTCTTGCCAAACTACAGCTCCCGGGATTTGGGAGTGAGGAACTAGCTCACCAGCCCTTGGTCATGTTCTCTGCAACCCAACCTGCAGACGCAAAGCAAGAGGGGGGTGGGGGTGGGGGTCTTCTCAGTGATAGCCTCTCTCCCCTTGAGTTGTATCTGATGCCTCCCTACTCTCTTTAAGAAGCTATGCAAAAACATTTGTTTTTAACTAGGGTTGTCAACCTCCAGGTGGTGGCTGGAGCTCTCCCGGAATTACAACACCTGGAGAAAATGGCCTCGTTGGAAGGTGGACTCCATGGCATTATACCCCACTGAAGCCCCTCCTTTCCCCAAACCCCGCCCTCCTCAGGCTCCACCCCCAAAATCTCCAGGTATTTCCCAGCCCAGAACTGGCAACCCTCGTTTTTACCCAGACTTTTTAACTAGACTGAGGTTCCTAGCCTGAGGACGGACATGAGGTTTCCTTAGGCTGTACTCGGGGGTGGGTGGGTTATGCTTCTGGATTATACTGGTTTGTTTTTAATGGTTTAACAGTTGGTGAAGTAGTCCACGGGGGGGGGGAAGGATCTCCCCCCTCCCTTTAGAACAGCAAAGGCCAAGTTTTAAAAACCACAAGAAATTCGTTTTTTTTCTTCTTACCATCGATTATCTCTTCTTTTACTTTGTGTAACTCTTTTACAACTTCCTCCAATATTTCCTAGGAAGACAAAGCAACAGTCAACTGATCAAAAATGTCTTTTTCCTCTTATTTAAAAAGAACATTTCTTATTCATACTCAAATCAGATAGGGAATTGAGAATTAGTAAAGGTAAAGGTTTCCTTGCTCGAAAGCCAGTCGAATCCGACTCTAGGGTTGCGGTGCTCATCTCCGTTTCAAAGCCGAAGAGCCAGTGCTGTCCGAAGACGTTTCCGTGGTCATTTGGCCGGCTTGACTAAACACCAAGGCGCACGGAACGCTGTTACCTTCCCACCGAAGTGGTCCCTATTTATCTACTTGCAATTTCTTGCTTTCGAACGGCTGGGTTGGCAGGAGCTGGAACTAGAGACTCCGGGAGCTCACTCCGTCATGCGGCACCCAGGTCTCGAACTGCTGAACTACCGACCTTCCACAGCCTGCAGTTCAGCGTCTTAACCACTTGAGCCACCGCAGCTCCTTAATTGAGAATTACTGAACAATAAATGTGATAAAAAAGGTAAAATACATTGATTCCTAAGAACAGTATAATAGGAACATTCTAAGATAAAGTATCAGTTTTACCCAGGCCACAAGGACAGACGATCTGAATATGGAATACTACAAAATCTCCCACGCCAATACTTCAGATGGGTGAGCATTGAGATCCATGCAGTGGTCACTTCCAGACTGGACTATTGTAACTCGCTGTATGCAGGCCTACCCTTGTATCTGATCCAGAAATTGCAGTTGGTGCAGAATGTGGCAGCACGTGTGTGGACAGTGACGTCTTTGCGGGCACACATTTGGCCTGTGCTCCGTGAACTGCACTGGATGCCGATAGAATTCTGGGTTTGTTTCAAGGTGTTGGTACTTACCGTTAAGGTCTTGAGCGGCCAGGGACCAGTATACTTACGGGACCGCCTCTCCCCATATGTGCCCTGCTGAGCTGTGCACTCATTAGACCAACGTTATAGTTTCATTGGATTTTATTGTTTTATCTTAATGTTGTGACCTGCCCTGAGCCCGCTTGCAGGAAGGGCAGGGTAGAAATTTAAATAAATCAATCAATAAGATGAGCTAGAGCAAATGCCCTAGCATAATGAGGAACCATTAAATATCTGGCATAGGACGGCAAGGACCGAGGTGCTAAAATGCAAACCAATTGGGTAGAACAAACTCTATGAACACAAATTACTGCGCTATTGAGTTTGGTGAGACAATGCTTGGCACTATTGAGGGCCTCTGCCTTAGCTGGAGAACGTCTTCTAATGTAAGGCTCAGCTGCTGTAATTTAGTGTTAACTGTCTTCATCCATACTGAGTAATAAGCATCTTGTTTGACAGAAAACAACCCGTCCACTTCTATGCCAAAGAAAGGGTGTGGTCACAGTGGTGGCTTGGCGCAATATGGTGACACCTCTAGCCGTACTAGTTTAAATTGTTGTGGGGTGTATTATCCAAACAGCACACCCGTCTACAAGTTACCCACACGGACATCCTGTGGTTAAGCAACCACATTCCTGCAGAGTCCCAGCCACAGAGTGTGTTGCCTGGTTGTTTTTTAAAATGCAGGTGGGTGCTCATGCATACACGTGTGCACATCTGCGGGTTCAGACTGCCAATCCATTCTATGTGCGCTCCCCTGCGTTCAGACAACTGGGCATGCGCATTGAATGCACGAGGAACCGAAAACACCACGTGTTGTGGTGCCTTTTTAACCCGGCTCCAAGTCGTCCTACGACAGGGTATGTCTGGGGAACGCCTGACAGATGTGGCTGTGTGACTGCGCCCATTTAATCTGGAGGGGAGGGGTGGCTGTGTCGGCCCAAACAGCTTGTGTGATCACACCCACAGTCTTTATCTTTATTCTAAGTTTAAAAGCACTAAGCCATGCTCTAATTGCCAACGACTTTTGGCCTAGTTCAGCTCTGAGACACATATCTGGAACACATCGAGGGACACCCATTATCCTACGCAAAAACTGACAAAGGGGATGATCAGTAGATCCTGAGATTACTGAGATCCAGACAGCAACACCATGGAGAAACTGTGAAATTATTTTTGAATTGAACACCTTAATTGCATCAGGGGTATATCTTCCTCCCGTAGAGAAAAAGTAACTCCAAGAATAGGCTTAATCTTATTCACCACAAACTTAAGCTGTGGAGATCAAGGTTTGAAGAGAAAACAATCCCCAAGCAACAAAACTTCCTATCTTGTTCAGTATGAAAGTTTTCTACGACCCATTTAGAAAGTCTTAAATTGCTATTTTTGGAGAAGACAAGTATTTTAGATTTATTGTAGTTTATTTACAACTCCTCTTCTAAACAGTAATTTCAGAACCGTCTCAGTGGTCTCTTCAGACCAATTTTTGTACGAGAAATAAGAACAGAATCATGAGCATAAAGCAGCAGTGGTAATTCTTTTGAAGCTAATTTAGGGACATGAAACTTGGGGAATGAAAGGCTCAACATCTGATAATTTCAATATAAATTAAAAAAGAAGGGAACAAGCAGTGTTCCCTCTAAGCTGAGTTAGTGTGAGCTAGGTAACAGTTTTTTAGCCTCCATCTCACACATTCTTGTCGTCAGGAAGGATGGCTCCAGAGCCAACTAATGTATGTGGTAGCCAGATTGCTCGGTCACAACTTTCATTCCAGTAGCCAATGCTCCCTCTAAGCTGTGGAGTCTTGTGAGCAAAAATTCTACTTTGTGAGCTACTGGCATTAAAGTTGTGAGCGAGCGATTTGGCTGCTGCATAAATTAGTTTGCTCTGGAGCCATCCTTCCAGAGCCAAGACAAAAATGTGTGAGCCGGAGGCTAAAAAACTGTTACCTAGCTCACACTAACTCAGCTTAGAGGGAACACTAGCTCATAAAGTAGAATTTTTGATCACAAGACTCCACAGCTTAGATGAAGCATTGGGAGCAAGCAAAGAGAAGAGATTGGATTTATACCCCATCCTTCACTCAGAGTCTTAGAGTGGCTTACAATCTCCTTCCCTTCCTCTCCCCATAACAGACACCCTGTGAGGTAGGTGGTGCTGAGAGAGCTCTGAGAGAACTGCTCTTGAGAGAACAGCTTTGAGAGAACTGTGACTGTCAACCAACAGCTGCATGTGGAGGAATGGGGAATCAAACCCAGTTCTCCCAGATTAGAGTCCACGCTCCCAACCACTACACCAAATTGGCTCTGAGCTTGTCTACCCCCCCATCAAAACTAAAACTGTCTGAGAGTTGCCCCTCATTGTCACATCGAACCTGAGCAATAGTATTCGTGTATAATATTTTGATTAGCCAGAGTAGTCTTTTATTGATTGATGAGCCTTCCAGGTTCTCCCATAGCTTTGTCTGTCAAATGCACCCTTGAGGTCCATAAAAGCCACATACAGCTTCTCCTTTGGCATAGCTGTATACTCTTCTGCTAAGTGAAGAAGAATTAAGCAATGCTCATTGGAGAATCTTCTCCTGAAGCCAAATTGTTCCCACCCTAAAATATTATTGGTCTCAATCCATTTCATTAATCTTTGATACAGAAGGGGAAAATATAGTTTCCCAACAGATGGTAAAAGGCTGATTGGACAATAATTAGCAGGGTCAGACCGCGACTTCCAGTTTATGGAGCAGCAATGGCGGATGTTCTCCCAGGACCGTGGGGGAACGATCCGCACACCAGCAGGTTGGAGGGGCGCTACCTCAAGTAGCGCCCCCACAGAGCCTTTGGGATAGGCTCCAGGCCAGAGGGCTTCTGAGGGGTAGCCTCTTTGATGGCATAAAGCTGGAGAATTGAGGCTCCCCTCTGCCCTGACGGTTCGGACGCTGCATGGCCTTTGGGCACAAGCTGGTTTGACCAGGACAAGCGCTGGAGATCGAGCGGAACAGCGTTGAAGCAAGCGAGGTCAGAGAAACTGACCGACAATGAACGTGAGTTCAAACTAAGCGGACGACTATAAAAAGCAAATTACCCCCCCCCCCCGGTGGGAAAGCGGATCGCAAAGAGGGATGCCTCTTATGCGAAAAGACTGATAAGCGAGACAAAGGGGGAAGGGGGCAGAAAAACAGTGAGTGTGTTTTGAGAGGCTTACTTGATTGCTGACAGCGTGTCAGAGGGAGTCGGAGGGAAGCGCCAGAAACTGTAAACAAATCGTAAAAAATGACGGCCGTGCAAAGAAAGCTGAAAAGAAAACTGCCTGGCAGCCAGAGCCCAAAAACCGGAAGAGGGAGCAGACGTCATGAAAATGCTAGCGGATATGCTCAAGCCAGTGATGGAGCAACTCGATGGTATTAACCAGCAACTTTGCATCTCAGCAGCTCCAACTGAAAGAAACGGAGAAGAAGGTGGAGCAGGCAGCTGGAAAAATTAAGGAGTTGGACACCACAAGCAAGAAAATGAGGGAAAGGATGGGAGAAGTGGGAAAAAAGCAAAATCTACAAGAAAACCGTTTGTTACAGCTGCAGATGGAAAAAGCCAACATGATTCTCAGATTCCGCGGAGTTCCTGAGGCAGAGGAGGAGGATCTGAGGAAGATACTTAGCGAGATCATCGCTCCAGCAATAGGCTTAACAGCGGATGAACTGGTAAAAGAGATGGAGACAGCTTATAGGGCTTACTCCAATTATATTTTAAAAATAGCCTGCCTGGAGAAATTGTGGTCAGATTCTCAAGAAGACAGACCAGAGATGCTATTTTAAAGGCGACATCAGCAACTCCACTGAAACTGGGAAATTTAATCATTAAAACTTTAAAAGACATTCCATTTGAAATTCGTCAAAAGAGGAAAAACTATAAGGACTTAATTTCTTTTCTTCAAACTAATGGAATTTTGTATAGGTGGGTGATCCCGAAGAGTGCCATCTTCAAGATCAACGATAAAAGAGAAAAGATTGATTCCACCTTTAAAGCTAAGGAATTTTTGCGATGCCAGCTGGAAACGGAGGAAGATTCCAAAGAGGAAGAAACGATATCAAGTGACTCTGCCACCTCTGGAACGGAGGAGGACTCTGCTGTGGAAACCGGTGCAGAGGCAGCCAAAGTGGTATATGACTTTAGAGACAAAAAACCGAAGTAAAGGCAGAAGGACTCTGAAAATTGCCTTTTGAAGCGAAGAATAAGAAGATGATCAGAAAGCTCTCTCATAACAACTAACAAAATAACATGGTAACATTGAAGCTGAGACAAACAAGAACTCTACAAGTATATTGTTTTATTAATACTTACATTACTAACACTTTCACTAACAGGGATAAGATCTCCTCCTCTTGGGGTGTTAGTATAGTGTGGTTACCTTTTCTTTGTCCCTAGATGTAGTCCCCTTCCTCTATATTTTCTTTGTAGTTTGTAGTGTATTGGAAAAATAAAAATATCCCTCCGGGGATTAAAAAAAACAAACAAGCAGGGTCAGACCTATTACTCTTTTTGAAAATTGGAACGATTATAGAATGCTTCCAAATGGGGAAAATTTCAACTGTCAAATTTATCTGAAAAAAGCCTGGTGCTAATATGCTACCCCACCAGAAAGGATTTATCTTAAATAAGTCATTTGGGACCCTATCAGAGCCTGGAGCATTACCAGACTGCATATGACAACTCATGCTACCTACATCCTTCTCTGATATGGGAGCCCAATTAGGAAGATCCTCAGGTATTGTACCCACTATCATAGTATTATAGGAGGGACTAGAGCAAAACAACTCCTTAAAATATGTCATCCACCAAGAGGCAGGGATGCATGACGGTAAGTTAGACCTCAGGTTCATAGCCACATAAACAATTTCCCAAAAACCTGATAGATACTTTTATCCCGTCTTTTTATCAGGCAGCCTGTTCCATAACAGAGGAACTACTACAGAAAAAGTTCACATGACCACACTGAGGACAAGCTGGTAGTTTCAGAGGCCAGCCATGTTGGTCTGTAGTAGAACAGTTAGATGTGAGTCCAGTAGCCCCTCAGAGACCAAGATTTTCAAGGTATAAGCTTTTGAGAGCCAAAGCTCCATTTTGTTGGCCTCAGTCTCTACCCTCACTGGTGTGCAACCAGTCAATCTGTCCATCTGCCAGGTATAGCCTCAGATGAGCCTTAGCTAGAGGCTCTGTGCACAAGACCAAGGAGGCCAGATTGGGCAGGAAAAACAGGCAGGAGGAGACTCCTTCGCACAACTGAATTTTCGTTTTCTTTAAGACTATGGATATGTTGGCATAAGATCAACACATCTTAAGTACATGTGCACGTGAACTGGAGGTTCTGACATAACCTACAGGCCGGTACATCTGGAAACAGAGCCACTTCAAGCATTTCCTTCATGGAAAGCATGCAATCAACATGTAGGCTGTCATGAGTGGAGAATATATAGGCCAGTTTGGAGTAGTGGTTAAGTGCGCGGACTCTAATCTGGGAGAGCCGGGTTTGATTCCCCACTCCTCCACTTGCACCTGCTGATGTGACCTTGGGTCAGTCACAAGCTCTGGCACAGCTGTCCTTGAAAAAGAGCAGTTTGTGTCAGAGTTCTCTCAGCCCCACTCACCTCACAGGGTGTCTGTTGTGGGGAGGGGAAGGGAAAGGGGTTTGTAAGCCCCTCTGAGACTCCAAGTGAAGGGCGGGGTATAAATCCAATCTCTTCTTCTCTTCTTCTTCTATATATGTGCTTGTGGCTTTGCAACACTTGCATCAGCAACAAATTTATGTAAGTGCTTTTTAAGCAGAAATTTTGTAACATCCAGATACCGTTTTGAATACCAGGAAAGTCAGAGAAGCAGGGAATATAACCTGCCCTTGAAAACAGCCTTTTTAGGAACCAGGCCAGCTGTGAAGTTCTTCTTCCATATGATCTTGGCAGTGTTAGCAACAAGGGAGGCTCGCAGTACAAATGAGCTTTGGATAGGTATGTGCACTTCCAAAAAATTTGCATCAATTTCAGATCCAGGGTTTGGGGAGGGCACCGGTTTTGTTATCCCAAATTTTCAGGAGTATGCTTAATGGTTTGGGATTCTCTTTCAGTTCTGCTCCTTGCCCCCAGTTCTGGAATTTCAATTTTCCCCTTGTTCCTCTCACCTCCAAGGAATCAGGAGCATAGAGGGAGGAAGCTGGCCTTGGCAAATTGCTACTAATCAGCATCAATCTTCCCGCTATGGTCTACCAGACCTTCGGACCCCCCGTCTACTGACATAGAAAATTACAGCCCTTTAAAATGAAAGGAACCAGAGATATCAACCAGAGACCTGAAAGTCCAGTAGACCCCTGGAGACCCAGTCTACTGGCCGTTATTTCCTAAGAAGGGTAGACTTGACCTCTGGAGGTCCCCGCAGTGGCCATCCCCCCCCCAATTGGGAATTGATATAACATTATAACAACACTTGTAACAGGTTCTCTGAATTTCCAGAAAAGTAAATCTGTAGCCTCTTCCCCTCGGGAGACCTGGTCTACCAGACTATCAGCTGTTGGTGTCTCTGGCCCCTTTACATTTTAAAGGGTAATTATTTTCTATAGGAATAGACCCAGCCTCCGGAACTTCAGAGACCAGGTCTTCCAATAAGAAACAAAGGCCCTTTAAAATTTAAAGGGACCAGAGACACTGACTAGGAGTTGTTCGCTGGGGCTAGTTTCCTCCCCCCCCTCTCCTGGCCTCCCTGAAACCCAAGAAGATAAATGTTCATTATTCCTGGAATTTCAGGAGTGTTTTGGGTCATTTCCAATATCCCCAAGGCAATCTGAAATACTGAATTTCATGTATATTTTCAGTACTGGAATATCTGAATGCACATCCCTAGCTTTTGAAACTCAAGCGTGAGCTGTAGTCCCACCAACTTGATAACTAACGTTTCCACAAGTGCCATTTTGCTAGCCGGCTTGACAATCATTTTGTACCTACTGAAAACAAATCCAACCGGGCAACCCACTTGCCCTGTTCAAACAGAGAAACTGCTTTTGTCGGACGCCCAGTTCAGAAAGATGTCTCCCATCCACATGCGTGAAAGGGGTGGATCCTTAACTCACTTGTTTCATGCGATCAAAGTCTAAGGTGTCCATTGCCACGTCATTGCTGCTGCTTGCTGGCTTCATCCTCAAGAGAGAGAGAGAGAGAGAAAAACGAGAGAGAAAAGTTCCTTGCTGTGTTTCAAAACCACTAGCTACCTTTAGTAAGGTATCGCCTCTGTCAGACATCATGCGAAAGTATGGTTTTATACATTATCGTTAGCGCAATCATTCTATCAACTATGGCTGGTTAGAGCATGTCAAACCAGGAAAGGAAACTCTGGTTAGAAGCAGTGTTCCCTCTAAGCTGAGTTAGTGTGAGCTAGCTCACATTTCTTTAGCCTCCGGCTCACACATTTTTGTCTTAGCTCAGGAAGGATGGCTCCAGAGCAAACTAATTTATGCAGTAGCCGAATCACTGGCTCACAACTTTAATGCCAGTAGCTCACAAAGTAGAATTTCTGCTCACAAGACTCGACAGCTTAGAGGGAACATTGGTTAGAAGTGTGTTCCTTAACCTAGCTAGCCTCCATTACGGCTTTTTACAACATACAAAACACAGACATCTCGGTTCGTTCCCTGCTGCCGCCTTCAAAACAGTGCAGACGGGGATTACCAACCAAGCCTCTGCAGGGAACAATGAGGACCATTTGTCAAGACAAACCAGGATTTTAACGACTCTCTGCAAGATGAATCCTCGTTTTGCAAAGCAACTTAAAATAAACCATAGTTTTGCATTATGTCTGAATGGACATACTCCGTCAGCAATTCCTTGTTATACAAAGCTGTGCAGAAAAGCGTGTTGGAAGCACATTACACAGCTCTCGAGGCACATGAATGGCTCTGATGCGCCACGGTTCCCTCTTGCATCACTCAGGAAAACCTGGCAGCCAGCACGTGTATGTTGGTTAAGCACGGTTAAGCAAGCAGCACTGGGTGCCTTTGAACAGACCTCAGTTTCCTACCTGGGAATGACCTAGGAAAAGGGAGGATCACATCTGTGTACGTGAGGATTTTTGATCAGCCATGCTAAAGCTAGATAGTTTCCATGACAACTTTATGGTGAGCCTTTCATGGCGGTTAATGATTTACTGTGCTACAGTAGTAGCAAAGGCTTCCAAGGGCTGGTTGCTTTTCCCAAATGCTTCCTCTTATCCCATGCACACCTGCCCTTGTTTTTCCATAAAAACCAATCAGTGCTTAAGTCACGCGCCACTTGACGTGCAGCTAAAAAAGCGCCATCTACACATAACGCTCCATGCCAGTGGTCACTAAGCATCCCAGAACCTAAGCCGGGGTGGGGGGACCTCAAGTCGTTAAGACTGTGTGGTGCATACATTTAGAGGAATTGCCAGTTGGAAGAAAGTCTGATCCTCATCAAAAGCTCACAAAGCTTCCTTATGCAAGAGAGTCAGGACTTTGTTCCATCTACCTCAATAGTGTGACTGACAGCGGCTCTCCAGGGTCTCAGGCAGAGAAGGGCCTTTCCCCTACCTGAGATACCAAGGATTGAACCCAGATACTTTGTTTATCAAAATATTTGTACTTTCCCTTCCTCTTGCTCAAGACGGCAGTCTTTCGCACGCAAAACAGGTGCTCTGCCACTGAGCAAGGACCCCCTTCCCATTATAACACTTGATTCTTCAATATACAAGCCAAATTCTGCTTTCAGTTTAATTCACGCAGGTTTGGTGGAGGCCATGCAGTGGCTGGCAAACCCAAAGATATTGATGGTTAAAAAGGCACCTGGATATCTAACCAGTAGCTGTTTATTTTTATACAAGCACGGAGAAAGGCATGTGTGATGAGAAATGCGTTACGGTTTCCCATTACATCTGAACCATGCCACTGTGCTGGAACCTGTTGAATCTTGAAACAGTAACGAGGGTTTTGTTTTGCTGTCACATCACAGCTCACTTAGGGTGACCAGGTAGGGTTTTCAAAGCAAGAGACCTTCAAAGGTGGGTTGCCATTGCCTGCCTCTGCATCCTGGCCCTGGTATTCCTTGGAGGTCTCCCTTCCAAATACTTACCAGGGGTGACCTTGCTTAGCTCCTGAGAGCTGACAAGATCAGGCTTGCTTGGGCTATCCAGGTCAGGGCAGTAACCAGTATACACGGTGGTGGAAATCTAGGGGACACTCCCATGTTATTATTCCTTTTTGTCTCACGTATTCTAAGTCAACAAAGGGCCACATAGACTTTGCTATGTACTAAAGAATTCAGCAAATCAAGTTGGCAATATCCCCTACACAAGTCCCTTTGAGACAACAGCTTGTTAAACAGCAGAGCGGTGCAAACATTGGCAGACTGTAACAAGGCAGACAAGTTGTTAGCTGATGAATGAAGAAAGGACATGACTTTGCAAAGGTGGGACAACAAAAGAGCTGGAGCGGGTTTTTCCCCAGTACCTAAAAGATGGCTGAAACTGAATGGGGCTCTTAGGCTCAGGACTCCTTCCCACTGGTGGGTTTCTATGGCAATGGAATGAAACAGGATATGGAATGAGTGCATGCAGAAGCATCATGCTCACATCCACTCCATGCAGATGTTCTAGAAATGACCCTCCCTACTGCTTACCTAGAGAGTAACGAAGCGACGGGTTTTTCCACTGAGTTGCTTCTTTCCCAAGGCTTCTTCCCAGCATCTGTTGGTTTTTAAAATAATAATAATAATAATAATAATAATTACCATTGTTGTGATAGATTCAGGTGGGTAGCCATGTCTGTCTGAGGCAGCAGAACAAAGTTTAAGACAACCAAGTTTTATTCTGGGTTTAATTAAGTTTTTGTGTCAATGCTTATGCCCAGAATAAAACTTCGTTGGTCTTGGACTCAAACTTTGTTCTACAGTTATGATAGTTGATAATTTTTTGGCAGCATAAAGTGATTTTCCTCTTAAATATCTTGTTTCCCTTGTTGTAGACAGGTAAGCCCAAAGAAACAGATCTAGGCTAAGAGTACAGAAAAATCTGCTAACGTGGGAAACTAACCTGTAAAAGTGCAGGGGTGGCAAAGAAGGACGCTTTCAACAAATAGTGCGAAAATTAAGCCTGCTCTTTGTGGGTTAAACAGACATGAAGTTCTGAACTTTTACATAGAAGTCATATGCACACAGAAAAAGTTCAGCTTAGATGGAGTTCATGCTGCCTGTTTTCATCCTTGTGTGTTACATCCGATGTGGGGGTCGTGGTAACATAAGAACAAAGATACGGGGGGGGTGGCCAGGTAGGGAAATCCTCACGCCTCCTTCGCCTGACCCTTGCATGGTGCCACCTCTCCCCTGTGGTTCCGCCCTTCCAAACATCACTGAAACAGTGTGGGAATGGAGGCATCAGGCAGCCCTTCCCACTGCCACTTTGGTGTAGTGGTTAGGTGCGCGGACTCTAATCTGGGAGAACCGGGTTTGATTCCCCACTCCTCCACTTGCACCTACTGGATGACCTTGGGCAAGCCATAGTTCTGATAAGAGCTGTTCTTGAAAAAGAGCAGTTTCTGTCAGAGCTCTCTCAGCTCCACCTACCTCACAGGGTGTCTGTTGTGGGGAGGGGGAGGGAAAGGAGTTCGTAAGCCGCTCTGAGACTCCCTTGGGTAGTTCCTTAATCTCCTCTCCTCCTCCTCCACTGCTGGGACATATTTGTTTTATTTTAATTTTATTAAACTTGCCTCCTGGCAAGCAGGCTCAGGATGGGTTCCATCAATGTTAAAACAAAATGCAATAACTTTTTATTTATTTACTTTGTTCAACTTATATCCTGCCCTTCCCACATTTTAGGCTCGGGGCGGGTACCAACATATACATATAGGCGATTTATGCAGATTTACAAATTAAAAGAGGTGTCAAACTCATTTGTTATGAGGGCTGGATCTGACATAAATGTAACTTTGTTGGGCCGGGCCATGCGTGCTAAGAAATGGAACACGACGTACCAGAGATATCTCTCCCTTATTATAACACAGTAGTGGGTGCCAGAATTCTAAAATGCGCCCCGTTAGTGTATGGGCGGAAAAAATGCCACTCAGAAGAGCTGCCTCCAATAACTGGCTCCCTCAGCGAACCTGGCCTGCCATTGGCTGGGTGGCTGGGAGGGGAGGGAGCCAGTCATCTCAGCCAGCGTCTCCTGAGCGGCCATCTTCCGCACACACAGAAAGCGCGTCCCGGCTTCCCCCCCCAAGCTCCACTCCTGGCCGGCGAACGGGCCTTTCCGCCCCCCTCCAGCCCCACTCCTGCCCGGCGAACGGGCCCAGCAGGGCCCGTCCGCCGCCTTTCCGCCCCCCCCAGCCCCACTCCTGCCCGGCCTTTCCTGCCCGGCACTCTGTGAGTGAGTGAGAGAGAGAGAGCGCGAGGGAGGCGGAAGGGAGGAAAGAGGCAGGAAACATGAAGTAGGAAGCAAAGAGCCACTGAGGGAGCTGGGAAAAAGCAAACCAAGGTGCGGCTCCTGCAGCAGCCCTGGGAAAGGAAGCAGAAGGAAGCTGCTTTGGGGTCCAGCAGACCACACATTTGACACCCCTGAATTAAAACATATTATAATAATCAATTAAAAATCTATAAAATCATCAGTCTAATTCCCTAAAACCATCAACTTTTAAAACAACAATGTGCCTCAATGGCAGATAGTGTGGCCCCAGTCTGGCTTCCAGGATCTGTGGTCCCTGGGGGGGGAGGTCTAAGAGTAAATGTCCACTGCCTCAGCTAAAGGCCCTGCATAACTGTAATAGGTCCTGCAGGGCCCTGATCTCATACGGTAGCTCATTCCACCAGGCAGGGGGCAAGGGCCAAAAAAGTCCTGGCCCTAGTTGAGGCAAGTCGGACATCCCTTGGGCCAGGGACTACCAGGAGATGTAGATTAACAGAACACAATGTCCTACGGGGCTCATATGGGGAGAGGCAGTCTCGAAGATACAGGCCCCTGGCCATATAGGGCTTTAAAGGCAAGCACCAGCACCTTGAAACAGATCCGGAATTCAATAGGCAGCCAGTGCAGGTCATGCAGCACTGGGCGGATATGTGCCCACACAGGCAGCAACATCAACACCCGTGCCGCTGCATTCTGCACTAGCTGCAATTTCTGGAGCAGAGTCAAGGGGAACCCCACGTAGAGAGAATTACAATAACAATTAAAACCAATTCAAAACAAGATTAAAACAATACAATAGAGAGAAATGTCGGAGCCAGAGGAGACGCTGAGCCAGCGGCTGAGATCAAAAGACGCCGTGCCGTGCCAGGGAAGCAGGAAGAAGCACAGATACCACCGAGGGTGCTGGTAGGAAGTCCCACCCCCAACTCTAGATGTGGCCCAAGATAGGAAAAAGCAGTTCTTAGAACGACCAAATATGTGAACCGCCCAGAGACCCCTTCGGGGGTTAGGGCGGTATATCAAATCTAAGGTATAAATAAATAAATAAATAAATAAATAAATAAATAAATAATGTGAACTGGCCCTTACGTTGGAGGCTTT
>NW_015174845.1:641567-685178 GCF_001447785.1 Gekko japonicus | reverse complement strand
CCCCGCCCATTGTTTTTGTATGTGTATTTCAGTTTTGGTTTTAATTGTTTTAATGCTGTGCTTTTATTTGGTCGTGATGATTTTTAAGATGTGTTTTTATTACATATACTTTTAATCTGTCAGCTGCCTTTGTGGCCCTGACAAGGGCCGAAAGGCAGAGTATAATTTTTGTAAAGAAATAAATAAAACAGAATAAGCCACAATTCACTCTTCATGGACCATTCATCCACACTTCAGGCGCCTTGAAGACAATGGGTCATCGGTATGCTTAAACTCTGTTAAAAAATGCCACTCACTCCCTGCCTGCAAAATGGATTAGAACAGTCCCGCCTCAGGATTACGTTGCCACATCGTGCTGTGTGAGTTGGCCAAGCTTTAAATTGCACCAATGATGTGTCTGCCAGCTATTTTTAAAAGGCAATTGGTGGGAGGGCTGAATACCTGAAGAATTCTGCTGCTGGACAGGGCCTCGCGTAACGGGTGAAGGTGAGGTGCTTGCATCTTCCTGGGGGGAAAAAAATTAAAACATCAGTGTAACATTTTGGAAGAAATCGTATCTCCTTACAAACTGCTACATTGAGAACAGCTGTTTCCCCACCCCTTATAAGATCATCACTCAGATGGTGCTTTCCCTCACCAAAGTAAAAAAACCCAAAAAACCCTTGAGAGCATGTCATGCATTGCCTTTTTATCTGTGACCCCGATTTCAAGGAACTTTCTTCCCAAAGAAACTGTCTCAGTCCCAGCCTTAGGAAACAGGAGCATTATAGTTTACATGATCCATCTTTCTCTTTTATATGAACTTTTCTCCTTTATGATGTATTGGATCACTAATAACTATGCCTTTTTACTTTATTTATTTATTTAAAACATTTATTCGCTGCCTTTCTTCCTTATGGAGCTCAATTTGGCTTACTGAATCCAGTTTCTTTTTAAAGTTCATTTCAAGGTTGGGTTGCACTAACATGAATACTCTTCTATGGGGGAGGATATGGGCAAATAAGCTGAGATCTCAGCCCCCCCCACTCCTTGTTAAGTCTGCCCCCTCTCATGTTTTCAGGCATCAACCTCAAGACCCTGATCTTTACATCCAACATGCTCCTCCCCATGCTCAGCAGGGAATTCTTGGAGCGCAAGAACAGGAACTCCCAGATCTGCGAGTAAACGAAGACGAGGTTTGCCAGTTCCCTTGTGCAATAGTGCAAGAATGTTTTAACAGGCACGGCACTCGTTTTAAATGTGCCATCAGAATCCAATACACAGAGAGGCAGCATTTAAAAAGAATGCGTGCCGTGACATGAACTTCTTGCCCCTTCTCACAATGCTGATATTTTTTTTCATCTACTGTGGTAGTAGCGGGGGGGGGGAATGTACTGGTAACAGAGAAAACATTGTCTGGTTTAAGGGCTGGTTCGGAAACAAAAGTTCCGTCTAAATCTGGGACACACAGACAGGCTAATCTCAGAACACTTTTGGCTTCTTGAAACAAAGATAGAAAGCTATTTGCAGAACTCGGCTCACATGACTGTGAACCATCATTGAATTTAGCCTCCTCTGAAGGCTGGCAGGGCTATCCTAAACACAGTTAAACCCTCCTGAGCCCACCGACTTTAATGAACTTAGAAGGGTGTAACAGTATTGCACTGTGAGCCACTCAGCCTGCTCAGTGCATAGACTCCTGTGGGGAAATGCCTCTCTTGGCCTGCTCCAGCCAGAAAGCACATGCTGACGATGTGACTGCTGCCACCATGTGCCCCACTCAGTGTGAACAGGCTTTTAAGCACACTTGCTCCACCAGAAGTAGGGTTGGAATTTAGGACAGGCTGTTTTCTCTTGCCAAAAGCCACATGAGAAGAAGGTCACGAGACTTGGCCCTGACTTCATGAGATCAGTACTGTGAACTCCATAACTAGGGTTAGATCTCGGTGGCCCTGTGAGGGCAGATAGGTGGGGTATAAACTTTGTAAACAATAAAATAAAGAAATAAAGCCAATGGCAAACGTCAATCCCATTTAAGAACACCACGCTTCTCATTCTAGGAAAGGAGGGCTTCCCTCCTGCCACAGAAGCACACCCACTCGCATCTCTTGCCTGTGGCTAAAACCAGGGGTCCCCAACTTTTTAACGCTTGTGAGCATCTCTGGAATTCTGACGCAAGGTGACGGGAGCAATTCTGAAATGGCCACAGCAGGATGCAGAGCCAGCCACAAAATGGCTGCCACAGGAGGCTGAGCCAACCACAAAATGGCTGCCGCAGCTTGCCTCCCATCGCACAGTGACGATCCTTGTGCTGTGGTGGCGCCTGCTGAGGAAGCAATGCTTCTTTAAAATCTACACAGCCAATCAGGGCGGGTGGGGAGGAGCATGGTGGAGGGTGCATTGCCGGTGTGACAGTGTCACTTTCGGAGTAAGACCACAGAGTTTCCAGAGGTCCCTAGAGCCATGTGCTGTCACTTCTGGGTTTTCCCTGGAAGTGAAACTGTCATGCCAGTTGCACTGTTGGGTCCAACAGTTGGCAGGTGCCGGGAATGGAGACCATAGGAACCGCATTGGGGACGCCTGGTTAAAGCCAAAACCTCCGGGCTCCTCATATCTCAGAGTTGTTTTTCTCTTTTGCAAACTCTACCACTTGGGCAGAGCTTCCACTTACATTTTGGCTTTCCTCTTCTTTTTTGTCAGTTGGCTTGTCTGACTGTGATGCTGCTTTCCTCCTTAGGACAGAGTGAAAGAGAGACTATAAACCGGTCCCTGGGAAGGACATTCCTGGCCCTTGAATTCAGGCAACCAGTTAGCACAAGGGCTGTACTTCCCCACCCCCATCTCCTTTACTTTGCAATGAGAAGAAATGAAGAATCCAAAGTGGGCACTAAGGATGCATCCATACAGTGAGGATTCTCCATTTCTGCATTTGTTGCTGCTGCAAACGCAGAGGCATCCACATTGGCAGTGGAGTTTCCACACAGGAGTTTTCTGTACACTTTCCCCCCATCAGCCCCCGTTTCCCCCCTGCATTTTTCCCCACTGTGCCACTGGAGGGTTTTTTGAAGTCTTAAAAATGGTAAATATAACACTATATTAATTACTGGTTTTTTTTTTTTAAGCCTTCTGGTGGCTCTGCAGGGAAAACGGCAACCGAGACGGGCTGATGGAAGGAAAATGGCACTACCTTGGGCAGGCCCATTGAAAATGGGCATCTTCCCATCTAGACGACATGATACTGCGTTTGGACTGTGCTTGGACCTAAAAAGATAATAGAGAAATGGGCTTTTCAGCATTCTCATTTTCCGCACTTGTGTGTTCCTGTTGCTTCAGGTTTTTGTTTCTGTTTCGCGTGTGTTTTGCTCCCTCTAATGGCCAATTCAATATTGTACCACTTTATTGCCCGCATAAAAAACTGCAGTTTAAATCTGCAGGGAGATATGTTGGACATAAAGCAATGTAATACCGAATCAATCACTTGAGGGAGTAAAATATGTGCTGAACAGAAGCCCCCCCCTGAAGCAACGGGAACACACAAGCGAGAAAAATGAGAATGCGGATAAACCTCAGGTTGGGGAAAGAACATAACTGAAGATGGGAGAAGGATTATTGATGTACAGTCACAGCGTGATGTTATACAGATGCGCCCCAACCCCTCAAACCCCCCAAACACTGCCCTCTGGATGTCAAAGTGGAGAAAAGCTTCCTCCTGAAAACAACTTAACTTGGCCTAAATAAAAGCTGGGACTGTGGGTATTCTTCCTGAAACAACATTGAAGATAATTGTGGATTATGGATTAATTCACTGGAGGTCACCTGTCTTGGTCTCCTCTCCTGAGCAAGATCTCCAGTGTCCATAGCGCCTCTAACAAATGCTGCTAATGCCTTGCCTCAAAAATGTCTAAGAAAGGCTACCCCAATCTCCCCACATTGGTTGCTGGCCACTGGAGCCCCTTGGGCTGAATCATGCTGCCAACAGGACAACCTGCCCCCTCCTAGCACTGCTAACTTCTTGACAGCAGGATTAAGTGCAATAAAAGAGGGCTGCTTTCAGGGTTCTCACTAACTTGTGCCAGCCTGTGCTGGCACACTGATTCCCCACCCAGCGCAGAATTTATTAGCTCAATGCAGGGGTCCTCCTGGATTGGCCCCACCTCCCCCTCCCCCGGGTGCCACCTGGCTCCCTCTATCATTGGGGGGGGGGAAGAGGCACAAAGCCAAGCCTCTGCTCCCCAACCATCTGAGGTCTCCTCCCCCCTCCCTTGGGGAGGAAGGGAGGGGGAGCTGCTAGCCCTTTAAAGTGAACAGCTGACTGGCGGTTCTGTCAGTCAGCTGTTCGCTTTAAAGGATGGGACGCCATTTCAGGGCTCCATTTGGCTCCCCCCCCCCCGACTGAACATGGGGGGAGCCAAACAGAGCCCTGAAATGGCTTTCCACCCTTTAAAGCAAGCAGCTAACCAGCGGACCTGCCAGCTGCTGGCTTTAAAGGGCCAGAAGCCCTTTCGGGGCTCCCTTTGGCTCCCCCCCACTTGGAAGTGGGAGGGGGGAGTCAAAGGGAACCCTGACATGGCTGCCTGCCCTTCAGAGCAAGCAGCTGATGGGCGGACTTGTCACTCTGCTGGCTTTGAATGGTGGGAAGCCATTTCAGCCCTTCCTTTGGCTTCCCCCCACTTGGAAGGGGGGGGAGCCAAACCGAGCACTCTAATGGCTGCCCATCATTAGAGGGGGCCTCTCTTTCTTTTTTCTTCCTTCTTTCCACCTCTCATTTCCTTCCTTCCACTCTCCCCATCAATTTTCTTTCTTTCTTTCTTTTCCTTTTTCCCCTTTTCTCTTTCTTTCCCTTTCTTTGCTTTCTTTCTTTCCCTTTCTCTGCCTTCTTTCTTTCCCTTTTCCCCTTTCTTTCTTTTCCTTTCCTTTCCTTTCCTTTTTCTTTCTTTCCCTTTCTTCCCCTTTCTTTCTTTTCCTTCTTCCATCATCTATCTATCTATCTATCTATCTATCTATCCATCCATCCATCCATCCATCCATCCATCCATCCATCTACCTATCATCTATCAATCTATCTATCATCTATCAACCATCTATCAACCATCTATCAACCATCTATCTACCATCTATCTACCTATCATCTACCTATCATCTACCTATCTATCTATCATCTTTCCCTTCCCCCCTTTCTTTCCATTTTTTCTTTCCCTTTCGTCATGTTTGTATGTTTTGTATGTTTGTAAACTGAAATTTTAATTTAAAAAAAAAAATTAGGCTCAGGTTGGGGAAAATAACATAACTGAAGATGGGAGAAGGATTATTGATGTACAGTCACAGCGTGATGTTATACAGATGCTCCCCATCTATCCATCCATCCATCTATCCATCCATCCATCCACCTATCTACCTATCATCTACCTATCATCTACCTATCATCTACCTATCATCTACCTACCATCTACCTACCTACCTATCTACCTATCTATCATCTTTCCCTTCCCCCCTTTCTTTCCATTTTTTCTTTCCCTTTCGTAATGTTTGTATGTTTTGTATGTTTGTAAACTGAAATTTTAATTTTTTTTTTAAATTAGGCTCAGGTTGGGGAACTTTTATGCTCGTAGATTTTTTGGCTCACAAGGTAGAATTTTTGCTCACAGCAGTCAATAGCTTAGAGGGAACATTGCTTCGTGCCATTCTGTGTCGCCACTTGTACTTTTCTGAGCCAAGAGCCATTGCACACAAATACGTGTGGGTGGGACAAGAGATAGACACCAACAGAAAACTGGAGAAGGGGTAGCTTTCCCACTCCCAAAGTGGTCCATCTGTGAAACTCAGAGCACTTTATTGTATCAGACACCAGCAGAGTCACATGCAGCTGCTTTATACTGAATCAGACCCATGGTCTATCAAAGTCAGTATTGTCTACTTCAATTGGCAGCAGCTCTCCTAGGTTTCAGGTAGAAGTTTTTTGCATCACCTGATCGTTTTAACTGGAAATGCTGGGGATTGAACCTGGGACCTTCTGCATGCAAAGCAGATGCTCTGCCACCAAGCCACGGCCAAAGGCTTGCTGCAAGCAGCACCTATTAAAGAATGGTAACCTAATTCCAGCTGTTAGCTTAAATATTTTCAGCAATGTGATGCTGCATCTTGAACATTGTTAGATGATTTCACGGGGTCAGTGGACAGCCATGCTGCTGCTCACAGATAACGCAAAACGTCCTTTCCCTCCATTACCGCGGCCAGAAGGACCCACCTTTTTGCCAGCAATTTATTCATTTCTTCCATTAGTCCTCCTCCTCCACTACTTGTTCGATTGGCATCGCTCTTGGAAGCCCCGCTGGGACTGGAGCCTCCCGAACCGTCCTCTGGCTTTTAAGACAGAAATCAGAACTTCTGTTCTTCAAGGCTCTTAGGACTCAGAGTCTGATTTTGTGACCTACTTAAATGACCGCAAAAGGCTAAAGTTCGCATTGCTTGCTTGAGTCGAGAAGGGTGGAATAAAAGGCAACTGTACGCTCCTTCAAACCGGTGGCTGAAGCATGCTATGGACAGTGTGGTGGATTTTTGTCTGCTTCTGTGACATTTCTGCTGCAATTGTTCTTGAAATTTAAGCATTTCAATTTTTTAAAGTAGATTTCTTAGCTGCTATTGTGTAGAAAAGACAGGGGGTGAAAGTAACTTAAATTTCTTACTGCTAATAGTCTCTCTTAGGGTGCTCAGAGCAGAAGATGGGGCCTACTGCTTTGGCCACTTTCTTACTGGTACGCCATTCTGGCCCGTACTAGTTTACTTTAAACCACAAATAATACAACTCACCTCCGCTTTATAGATTAGCAACTGAATGTAACATACGGTATATGCAACTAAGCCTAGCTGAATAAAACACACGTAGATTCCAAGTTATGGCCACAATCCATGCTGTGAATATTACTTTCAAAATAAACTGAATATTAACGCATGGTCTCCCTTTGGTCCACATGGTCTCCAGTTTGATGTAGTGGTTAGAAGCACGGACTCTAATCTGGGAGAACCGGGTTTGATTCCACACTCCTTCACATGCAGCTGCTGGTGTCACCTTGGGTCAGTGACAAGTTCTTTCAGAGCTGTTCTCTCAAGAGCAGTCCTTGAAAGAGCTCTCTCTCAGTCCCATCTACCTCACAGGGGAGTTGTGGGGAGGGGAAGGGAGACTGTAAGCCACTCTGAGACTCCTTCAGGTAGTGAAGGGCGGGGTATAAATCCAATCTCTTCTTTTTTTATTGGCAGGTTCCCGGATTTTTAAAAAAATAAAGCAATTTTTCCACATGGGAACTGCTGAGGAATAAGGAGCTAGAAAAATGCACCGTGTGTGTGTGTGTATCATTACATCTGGATCGTGTAAACTGATAAAGAGCCAGGTATGCTGAACAAGGGGGCATCCTCATTTGTTTCAATAGAGGGAGCAACTTGCAACCAGAACATATTGCACATTTTTGAGATTTTCCTCTTTCTCCATTTTTTTTGCTCACAACAACCTGGTGAGGTAGGATATGCTGAGAGAGACTGACTGGCCCAATGTCACTCAGTAAGCTTCCTTGGAATAGTGGGGATTTGAACCTGAGTCTCCCAGATCCTAGCAGCTCAAATAGCCCAGGGCTGGCCCAGCACAACAGAGCTTGGGAGCTAAGCGGGGCTGGCCACAGTCAGTACTTTGACCGGAAACCAGCAAGGAAGACTGGAGTTGCTATGCAGACGAAGGCAATGGCAAACCACCTCTGTTTGTCTCTTGCCTGGAACGCTCCCATGCATGGGGTCACCATGAATTGACTGCAACTCAACAGCACATTCTTCTTCTCCCAGATCCTGCTCTGACATTTAACTTCTATACCACACTGGTTCTCAGACCACTTCATATTACAATGAAAGATGGTGGCTGAGAGGCAGGGACTTTCCTAAGGTCTCCTATGAGTGAGATGAAATGGGGACTTCTACCTTCTTGATTGGCACTCCTAACCTCTGTGCTGCAAGCAGCACTTTGCCAGGAATCTTACCCGTTGTACCCTCCTTAGTTTGGCACCAGCCAGAGCTGCTGCGAGTCCCGACACTGACCCATCATCAGGGCCAGTCCCTGCTGGCAATGGGGGAGGGGGAGGCGGCGCAGTTCCTGTAGGTGGAGGAGGTACCGGTGGAGGAGGCGGTGGTGGAGGTCCACCAGACGACAAGGGTATTCCAACAGCAGCAGAGGGATGACCTGGTGGAAGGATGGGGCCTGAAAGACAAAAGAAGACTCCATTCAGTGACCACAGACATTTCCTCGAATGCCTTGACCCATCAATTACTGCCTATTGCCCTAAGCAGGCAAATGAAGGTCAAGAGAGAGAAAGATTACCAAGCAGAGTTCTCAGAGTTCTCCAGATGGATGATATGTGCTGAATGCATCAACTATATACTGCAGCCTCCTCCATCAGGCCACAAGAATTTTAAACACTCTGTTTAGAAAATAGAAATTCTGCTTCTCCAAGAGATCTACTCAAGATGTCCTCCACACCCCATTAACCACCAGTCAGTAATAGTGCTCCAGTTTTCCAGCCTCCAGCAGCTCCCCTTGCTAAGGGCTTTGCTGGAGAGAGGAAGGTCTCCCTGCTTGATCGGAGTCCTTCCCACTTTCACCCCCCCTGCCCGGCTGAACTGGCATAACGCAAGAAGTCTCCAAGCCCTCCAAAGGGAACCCTGCACCATTACATTTTATTGATGACACCTTTGCTTGAACTTCCTGTAAAGCAGTCTGGCAAGGTTATAGATATTTCTTCAATCCCACCAGGTTCTCATTCTGCATCTGATCAATGATACTGATCCCGTGGACCAGTGAAGACACTGATTCTGGATATGAAGAACTTCCACCCTTACCCTGAGCTGATAAAGGGTACTGTCAGTTCTAAAAGGGCAGGTCCCTGGGTAGGAGGGCATAACCTGAGCAAACATACTAGTGAGTATCTCCCCTCTGCATCTGCATGGGCAATTCAATGGGTGGATTGTCCCAGATTTTAAGGAAGAAGAGGTAGGACCAAAGGGCTATGCTGTGGATCACAAGACCTTTGTGATCAATAGACATGGGGCGGGGGCTACAGTAAGGAGAGGAATCGGGTGGAATGGTGTGGAAAATTTTGGAGAATCTAACCCCTATGTAGAAACAAATTGCCTTTGATAAATATGGCTTTTTGCTAAATATGGGTATTTTGTGCCATTTATTAAACTGATTTTACCTAGGAGTCACTGCAAGCTGCAAGTAGGTATATTCTTGCTCATCTCTGAGAGAATTGCTGCCACTCAAACACAGTAGTTACCCTTTGGTGCAACATTTACAAGGTTAAATACAGTTTAGGGTTGCCAGCCTCCAGGTGGGAGTGGGGGAATCCCCTGATCTCGTGGGTTTCTGCCCGCCACTGGCTGGGAAGGAGAAGCCCCGCCCTCAACGGCCACAGCCCAGTGTGACATCCCCAACATGTTGGTGTCATGTAGAAGTGCCATCATCACACCAGGGATGTCACGTGGCAATGCTCTGGTATTTTGGGACACAACTCTATGGTCACCAAAGAGTTTTGCCCAAAGTTCCAGAGCGTTGCCATGCGAGACCCCCAGCATAATGATGTCACTTCTGTGTGATGTCAGCACATCGGAGATGTCACACACAGTGAAATTCCCCACCCCACTCCACTCTTGGAGAGCTCTCTTTCACCTCTCACCTGTGAGAGCTTAAGTCCTGGCAACCCTAAATACAGTGCACTCACAGGACTAATATTTAAAGTTCCGCCCTTCCTCCAAGACAGACAGAGTGATATACTTGGTTATCCTTACTCCCTTTTCACCCTCACAAGCAACAACCTCGTGAGAATAGGTTAGGTTGAGAGAGAGTGACTGGCTCAAGGTCATCCAGTAAGCTTCACAGAAGAGTATGGCTCTGACTGGGTCTCACAGCACATAGGCCTATGCTTGGCCAACCTTGCTGGGCCCGTGGGGCACTGTTGGAACTTTGAGAAAAGATCATGGGAGCCACCAGAAAATGGCTGTTGCAGGTGCAGGGCCAATCACAAATTGTTGGGAGGCTCCAAAAAACATAGGGAGGGGCTAAGCTGAATGTCCCCCTATAACAGAGGCAGCCACTTCTTGATGGGTGCCTGCAAAGGTGATACCTCCAGGGCACTACTGAAGCGCCTCTGGCCCTTGCGAAGCAGAGGGAAGCTGGGATCAGCTTTGTGTTTTGAGGAATAAATGCTGTTGGGTAGCAGATTCCAAAAGAGTTTTTTCCCCCTTACGTTTATTACTTGTTTCTAAGTGTTATACTGTTTGGGTCAAGCGCCCATCTCTTAGAATCAATTGAGACTGTGGGATCTGAAGGGCACAGGGTTTTTCTCACTGCTGGAGGGAGGAGAGACCCAATGCCCTTGTCCCAAGCTGGAGAAGAAGAAAGAAACACAGTCTTAACCTCTCCCTCCACCAAGACAATAATTCTCCATTACAAGAGGTCTGCTCTCCTGAGCCTGAGTTATTGACAGGATGCTAAAAGTCATCCAGTAGCTTTCTTAGGGAAGGGAAGGTCATAAAAAGGAAGGTCATAAAAGTGAGAAAATGAAAACAAAGAAATAGGACAGTAGATGGGATTCAAGGTATTCACACCACAGCCCTCCAAAACTCAAGAAGGAAATGGGTACCAAGAAACACGCTGATGGGCCCTCTGGTACCCCAGGCACCACAATGGGGGACCCATGCTCTAACCACACCCCATGGTTCCCTACAGCTCCTACAATAGGACACATGTAATATATTATCTATCGTATCTTACTTAGGCAGCTTCCCCTGACAACAAAAGATCGAGGGAGTTTATTTCTGTTGAAGTATCTTCTTAAAAACAACAACTACCCTCCATTTACATCTATGAAATGTGAAGGACTAAACTCTAGGACGCTCTAAAACTATATTTGCCATTTATAACTGTTTCAAGAGATTAGCCACAAGTCACTACCTGCGTTTACTTTACCAACCCCCAATCATTCTTTATGAATGACAGATGACCATCTCATACATGGAAAAATAGGCTTTATATAAATGAATGTCCCCTATTTTCCCAGGCTTTTGAACACTACGCGTTATACAGTGCGAGCACAGCATTATCTCATTCATTCTACTGACTTCCAAGGATATTCATCCAAGAGTTGTGAATAACTTCATGTTTGGAAGATCCAAAGTACTTGTCTACATTCATGGATCTCTACAGGAGGGAGTTTGATGAAAAGAGGTCTGTGATCACATGGGGAGAATGCATTGTTATTGAATATTAAAGGTTTTGCTGGCTTAGAGACAGATCTGAAAACTATGTGTTATGTGGGCTGTATTTTTATTCTTCTCTTTGAAATGATCTGTTCCTGTGACAAGGAATCAGTTCTACATTACAGACACACAGCTCATCTTGTAAATATCCTCACATTGTCAGACTTTGCAATGTGTAGCAGATATAGAATTTGCACCTTAAAATGGCCAGACACGGCAGATGCTATACTCTTTCATCATGGACGTGACTGGATGTATGTGGAAAAACTGTGCATATGTATATTGAGGGCAGCCTGGAGTCAAGCTGGAGATTTAAATTACACTGAATCTAATAAAGATAGATTCAAGTGGGTAGCTGTGTTGGTCTGAAGTTCGAGTCCAGTGGCACCTTTAGGACAAAAGTTTATACCTTGAATAAAACTTTGTTGGTCTTAAAGGTTCCACTGGACCCGAACTTTGTTCTACTGAATCTCATAAAACAGGGATGTGATAAGATATACCACATTTGGGACATGATATTAATGTTTTGTGCCCAGAGAACATAATGGTCACTGGATACACTGGTCACTTCAGACAAAACAAATACTCTGTGACTGCAGAATTACCAGGTGAGAAGGAAAAACTAGTTGTTCAGTTACATTCCATTTGTAAGAATAAAATTGTCTGTAAGGATAAAGGTAATTGGAATATCACATCCGTGATACTTCCTCTTGAGGCTTCATCACAAGCCAGCCACTAGCGACTGACTCACACGCAGCTTGCCCGAACTATTCGGCGAAGGATGATCGTTCAAAAATTCTGAAATATGGTTCATACAGAGGGCTATGAGATCACCCCATACGAACAGCTCTCTTAAGAGTCTCTTTCCCAGCTTTGTCACCTAAGATCATTTATATTTATATTGTTGGAACCCACCCTGAGCCTGCTTGTGGGGAGGGCGGGATATAAATACAAAGAAACAAAAAACCAAACAAACAAATAACTGGAGATAACCGGAATTGAACCTAGCACCATTGGCATGCAAAGCAGTTACTACACCATGGGATAATGGCACCTCAGCTGCTCTTTAGAGTAATCCTTTACATGTTCTGTAGGTCCAGGGCTTTTTTCTTTTTTTTTTAAGAGGTGCCGGAACTCTCAAGAGGGAAATGAAGTTTTCAATCTGTATACCGAAAACTCACGAACTTTTAAACATTAAAAAGAATTTTGTCAGAGAGGTTCTGGAACTCTGTTCCAGCACATTCCCCCAGGAAAAAAAAAGGCCCAGGTCTAAACCAATGCTAAATCAAGTTCGTTTCCCAAGTCTCTTTGTAAATACTTTTAGTACAATTGACTCTACAAATCTTGCAGGCTGTTCTATCGCCCACAAGGTGAAAGTAATCAGATCTGTGTCTGGCAGGTGCCTGGGAACCCTATAAATGCCACGTTGTGTTCTCACACACACACACACACACACACTTTTTAAAAAATGCCATCAATTCACAGCTGACTTATGGTGACCGCTTAAGGGTTTTTCAAGGCCAGAGACCTTCAGAGGTGGTTTGCCATTGCCGGCCTCCGTGTCACAACCAATGTTCCCTCTAAGCTATGGAGTCTTGTGAGCAAAAATTCTACTTTGTGAGCTGCCGCCGGCATTAAAGTTGTGAGCCAGCGATTTGGCTACTGCATAAGTTAGTTTGCTCTGGAGTCCTCCTTCCTGAGCGAAGACAAAAATGTGCTAAAAAACGGTGAGCTAGCTCACACTAACTCAGCTTAGAGGGAACACTGGTCACAACACTGCTTAGCTTCTGAGATCTGATGAGATTGGGCTAGCCTGGAATATAATATGTATCACAAAGGGCTGAGTTATTCTAACTTAAATATTCCATTCTCCCATTTTCATAACCGCTCATGATGACAATTCCTCTTCTTTGCCGAGCCTTTTGCACCAAGTAAGGTATTCTGAATACATTTTCCATTATTTAATATTACAACGTGCCTCCCTTGGTGATCTTTCCTCAAGGCTGAATAAAACTTGGGCTGGAACGTTATCCCAGAGCTCTTTCCGCACAGTCCCACTTAACTTAAAATTGAAAACGCTAATCATCTTTTTGTACCCTTCTCTGAGCTCTGCCCCAAATTTTCAGGATCTCACCCCTAAACATGAAAAACATGTCAATGATACTGCTGAGATCTAACAAATTCCACAGTTGTAGTATTATTTCCGAACAGGGGAGGAATGGCTCTGTTTTTGCTCTTCAAGGTTATGAGTTACCTGAAACAGTTGTGGAAAGGGGAGTTATAATGTTTTAAACACATAAATAAAAGGTAGCATTTCTCTATTTTTGTCCCACGCACTAATTTTTGTTCAGCTGGTGATCTATAAGTAATCTAACATCAGGAGCAGGCAATTCTCTGCATGTGTGCCGAACAGCAACATGACAGACCATTTTGCTCAGCACATAGGTCCAGTTCTCTGCCAGAGCAACAAAGAGTCCTTAAGGTGCTGGTGGCACAGCTGGGTCATACCTGTCTCCAGCTGTGTCTGGCCAAGTACCAGCCTCAATCCTTCCACCCTGCCTCTTGTTTGCTAACACAGTAACATCTTCATAGATAGATGTTGCATCCTTTTGGCACTCAGCCCAGACTGGCTGGCTGCCCTGATCAGAAGATTTTAGAATTTAATCCCCAGGAGTCAAAAGAGATCAACCCTTAAATGGGACAGAACTGAGGGAGTCTGCTCTTCCCTAGAATTTAAACAGAAACTTTATGGTTCCCCTCTCAGTCTTTCAGCTGCTATTTTAAGATACGCCTCAGCTCTGGGTCCACAGCCTTAGTTGTGTGGCTCTCTGGATTGTAGGCTGCGGTCACACACACTAAATAATCCACTTTCAATCCACTTTTAGTGCACTTCCCAACTGGATTTTACTGTGTGAACTGGCAAAATCCAGTTGGAAAGTGCATTGAAAGTGAATTGAAAGTGGATTGAAAGTGGATTATTGTGTGTGTGTGTGTGACCACAGCCGTAGCTTTTCCATAGCTGCTAAAATGTCTTCCTGAAAGGCTGACAGAAAACTTGGTGGTTTTACAACCAACCAGTGGGAAGCTAAAGTTTTCTTTTCTTTTAAACCCAGCTGTTTCAAGCCAAGTACTTACTCAAGTGGGAAATGGTTGATGAAGTCATGTAAGGAGGGGTCCTCTTGGACAAATTCACCTCAGAAACAGCAGCGTAATGGGGAGGTAACGAAACAAAGTGTGACATGGACTGATAGAGATGATGTGGCACGTGAGGTGGAAGTTGGGAAGGTTGCGGAAAAGCCTGGATAAAGGACCCAGTCGGGCTGGTTATAACAGGCAGATGAGAAATGGGCACAGCTTCCAGGTATGAGAAAAAGCCCTCGTCTGTTCTCTTTACCTGGGTCCTAGAGGAGGTTAGAGGAATTTGTGTGGCTACATGTTCATCAGGGTGGCCATTCAGACCTAGATGAGGTACATTTTCTGAAGCGTCTTGGACCGCTGTGTCTGTAGACCCTCTGATTCTGCCATTCTGGGCTGGAATCACCGGAAGGACTACTGGAATATGGGGCTGCAGGACCAACCCCTTTTGCATAGGGGGCAGGAGGGTTACGGGAGGAGAGGAAGACTGAGGAGAATACGAAAGAGAGGAACGTCTGATGGACTGTTGAGGGGTGAATGGATAATAGGAAGCAGGTGCAGGGGGCGGGGATAAGGAGATTTGTTTGGTGGTCCTTGTAGCAGGCTTGTGGCCTGGCCATGCTGGACAATAGGATGGGCTGGGAGATGGCGAAAAATCAGAGGCAGAATGTCGGTGGCCAGGTAGAGGGGATTCTCTGGCTCTGTGAGGGGATCTGATGGAAGAGGCTTTGCTGGTGGGCTCAGGGAGAGGAGGAGAAGCCGAAGAGATCACTTTGGCGTACGGAGGCGGAGGAGGAACAGTGGCAGCAGAAGTGGAAGCATTGTAGTTACTGTAGTCAGGAGGAGGAGAGTGGCCGTGGAAAGGGGAAGAAGATACTTTAATCTGAATGGTGGAGACTGAAAAGGACAGAGAGGAAGGGGGGGGGGAGAAAGAAGAATAAAAATGGGTTTATACAGAGGACAGAAATAAAGTACTAGGGTTAGAAGAAAAGGGATTAAATAAATCAAAACCCAAGCTTTAAAAAAAAAAGGTTAGTGCAGATTTTAAGGACGTCTAGATGAGCCCAGAAAAGCTGCTAATTCGTTTAGTCCAAAGCCAATGCAAAATACAACACAGGCCTGCCAACTACTGAACATTTCAGCCCATCAACAGAACAGCTTTTGGTTCAAGGCGCACCCATCTACACCCTAACTCAACCTAGCGGTGTGGTTGCCAATTCTGTGTCCCACGCTGCTCTGGTATCATGTATATAATTATAGAAAACAGGTCGGAGGGGAGTATGACATAGACAGTGTGGTCAGCTCCCTGGTTACTATGCAGTGAGGAGTCACCACACTGTGGTCCCTACTCCTATTTGGTCCTCAAGGCCATACATACATTACTGGAATGGCATGGGAAATGGCAACACCAAAACAGCAACAGCAGGGCAACAACACACATGATCAAGGGCACCTTATACATAGCTCACTGTCGTTGACAATGAGCCAACACAAGATTGTTGTTGTTCAGTCGCACAGTCGAGTCCGACTCTTCGCAACCCCATGGACCAGATTAAAGATGTCTTAATGCTGAGGCTTACGTGGCTGGGAGCCCTGACACACCATCTGCCCAGCATGCAGAAGGGCCCCACGTTCAATTCCCGTAAGGAAAGGAACAGCCAGCAGATGACGCAAAAGACCCTGGCGTATGACCCTGGAGAGACACTGCTAGTCAGACTACAGTAAGTCCCCAAGGGACAGGCTGTGTTCCAGAAGTTCATTTGTAAGTTGGGTATTTGGAACTTAAAACACATTTTCTTACAGAGATACACGTACTAGATGGTTTCAGAGGGTAGCTGTGCTCAGGGGTCGTTTCGTAGAAAAAGAGCTAGGGGGACTCATTAGCATAACTCATTAGCATATGCCACACCCCCTGACATCACCGGAAGTGTGTCATAAGGCCACACCCCCTGATATCACCGGATGTGTGTCATAAGGCCACACACCCCGCCCCCAACGGTCCCGGCCGCCGCCGCCGGCCTTGCAGCTCCACCGCCGAGCCCCATGAGGGGCCCGGCGGTGGACCTGCAAGGCCGGCGGGAGTGCAAGGAAGCCCCGCGAAGGCCCTCCCTGGCCCGAGGCAGGCAGGGGTGGGGAGAGGCAGGGAGGAAGCAACTTACCCTCCCTCTTCTCCTGCCTCCTCCTGGCTGAATGAGGGCCGGAAGCGGGGCAGCTGGAAGCAGGGGGCGGGGCTTCGTCATGTGCCCCGCCCCCGTACCTCCTCTGGGGGAACTGCGATCCCCCGCGATCCCCCACGAAATGACCTCTGGCTGTGCTGGGTTTGCATTTGGGTCCAGTAGCACTTTAGAGACCAACAAAATCGTTGGAGTACGAGTGTTTGAGAGTCGAAGTATCTAATGAAGGGAGTGTGGACTCTCAAAAGTTCATACCCTGAATATCTTGTTGGTCTCTAAGGTGCTGGTCAGGCCGCACCTGGAGTATTGTGTGCAGTTCTGGAGGCCTCATTCCAAAAAGGATGTGGACAGAATGGAGCGAGTGCAGAGGAAAGCAACGAGGATGATTAGGGGCCTGAAGACCAAGCCCTATGAGGAAAGGCTGAGGGACTTGGGAATGTTCAGTCTGGAGAAGAGGAGGTTGACGGGGGACATGATTGCTCTCTTGAAGTATCTGAAGGGCTGTCACTTAGAGGAGGGCAGGGAGCTGTTTCTGTTGGCACCAGAGGAGAGGATTTGCAATCATGGGTTTAAATTAAGGGTGGGAAGGTACCGGCTGGATTTAGAATAAGAGTTGCTCAACAGTAGAATCAGCTGCCTAGGGAGGTGGCGAGCTTTCCCTTCACTGGCAGTCTTTAAGCATCAGCTGGACAAACACTAGACAGGGAGGCTCTAGGCTGATCCTGCATTGAGCAGGGGGTTAGACTAGATGGCCTGTCTGGCCCCTTCCAACTCCATGATTCTATGAGCTATTGGACTCGAATGTAACAGATGGTGGTTAGATTACTAGATCAACCCACAGAAGTCTATTTAACTTATAATGTAGCTGAAATTCTGTATGTTTCTAAGGAGAAACAGGAAAACAATACTGTTATAATACTGTGCAGTAATTAAACAAGACAGATGATAAAATAACTTTAGAATGAGAAAATGTTTTTGTTAATGCCGGTGCTGTTTTGTTTACAGAAAGCAGATCTCATTATAGAGGCTAAGGATGAGTGGCAGACCTCACGCTTTGGGAAAGGCGATAGTGGTGGTTCTTTAATTCATTTCTTAAGCTAAAATGCTTCCAAGTTTTGGGATCTTTTAGGAGCGGCTAACACAAAGCCACTTCGAAGGGGGAAGGTGGTCGATTTAACATAAAATCAAAGGCCTCCCTCCTCCACCCTTAGTTCTCCATTAGTGCTTTGTGACCTTCTACTCCCTTCACTTCTACATTCTCCCTCCTTGGTCAGCTTGTTGCTTCTCCCATGACTGCCCCGCTAGCAGTTCTGAACATGTGAGTCACCGCCTGGTCTCTGCTGTGTTTGTAGTAGAAAAGGGCAAGAGTCCAGTACAATGCTCCCTCTAAGCTGTGGAGTCCTGTGAACAAAAATTCTACTTTGTGAGCTACCAGCATTAAAGTTGTGAGCAGGCAGGTGATTTGGCTACCGCATAAATTAGTTTGCTCTGGAGCCATCCTTCCTGAGCTAAGACAAAAATGCGTGAGCCGGAGGGTAAAAAACTGTGAGCTAGCTCACGCTAACTCAGCTTAGAGGGAACACCGGTCCAGTAGCACTTTAAAGACTGACAAAATATGTGGCAAGGTATGAACTGCTGTGTTTGTAAGTGCCAGTTGTTTGTTAAGACAAGGACTTACTGCAGACAGTACTGGCCTTGATAGACTAGCCTTCTGACTCAGCATAAGGTGGCTTTGTGTGCTCAAATGCCTCCTTAATCCTTGCTCATGCTCTTTGTGACAAGTTTGCATTATAATGCAAGACAGAATGTGGAGGCTTCCGGTTTGGACTTCGCGAATGGCGGATGCATCTTCGGGACGCTCCCGAAGTCGTTTCGCCCACGCGCGGCAAAGGGGGGGAATCCGCACAAGCGGAGACCCTAAGGAGCCCCAGGCAGGGCGCTCCGATCCGGGGCGCGCAGGGGATGTGCCTCTTTCCCGATCGGATGGTCGGAAATTGAGGCTCGCCCCATGCCCCAATGGCCCTAGCCGCGGCAGTGCCCCGCATGGGGACTAGCGGAGCCGCCGGTCGTCACCGGGTGATTAAGCGGACGAGCGTTTAAAAGAAGATTTTCGGCTAAAACTGTGAGTTGCCAGTCGAAACGGGAGAAAAAGAACTGAGCGCGTTCCCCCCCTTTTTCGAAAAATCGCGAGGGATAGACCAGCCTTCTGACTCAGCACAAGGTGGCTTTGTGTGCTCAAATGCCTCCTTAATCCTTGCTCATGCTCTTTGCGACAAGTTTGCATTATAATGCAAGACAGAATGTGGAGGAGAGACAGAGACCGATTTCACACAAGAGCTGTGCTGCAGTCGCGCTTCCCTTTGCCCGGCTTCTATAGGCCAATTTCCCACTCGAAGCTGCGCGGCCACATTTTGACCCACGGCTTCACCTGATTTTCCCCGCAGTTTCGTGATCCTGTTTTTTGAGGATCACGAAACCGTGGGGAAAATCGGGCAAAGCCGTGAGTCAAAATGCGGCCACGCAGCTTCGAGTGGGAAATTGGCCTATAGAAGCCGGGCAAAGGGAAGCGCGACTGCAGCACAGCTCTTGTGTGAAATCGGTCAGAGAGTATACAGCTGTGGCAGAACAGCCCCACTTGGTGGTGGCTGGTTACCAGAGTGCTTCCCAGGGAACCCTGGGACCTAAGGGAGTTTCCCAGCAAGGAAAGGTATCTTCCCCTTTTCTTTCCATAACAAAAAACAACACAGATCCGGCATTCGTGTTACAGACCTACTGAAGCCAAAGACAACTGAGAGCTTTGGTTAGAGGCGTGAAAGGACCCCTTTAGCAACTGCTGAAATCTCACAACACACCGAGAGTTAAGGTTAAAGGTTCTGCACTTTAAACTTTCAGTTAAATCTTTGCAATTGCCCCTCTATGTTCCGTTATGCGTTTCCGTTAGTGTTTGACTGAAGCACTTTCAAACCGCAGAATAATCACATTGATACTCAACAGGCCAAACTGTTTCCATAAAAGCACAGGGAGCAGCCAGGAGTTAACAGAGACAAGCAGGCAGAAGGGCTGGACACAAAAGCATGTTACGTGCCTGTGGTAGAAGTTCTTCTTTCCAGGGATTCCTGGCGCTGCTGCTGCTCCATCGCTTGCCTAAAACAGAGGAAAAAAGAATTCGTCCAGTTTTATTTAATTCAATTCAATTCATTTTCAATTAATTATTCAAATTAATTCTGCCTTTTCTCCCTATTAGTTTATATAAGGCAAAGTGTGCCACCAAGCTGCAACTGACGCATGACAACCTCATGAAGTTCCACCTCACAGATTTTCCAAGGCGAGATGTGAGCAGAGGTGGCGTGCCATGGCCTTCCTCTGCACGGCAGCCCCAGGCTCCCTTGGTGGTCCCCGATCCAGTAACTAACCAGGGCCGATGCTGCTCAGCTTCTGACCTAAGCGGCTTTTGGGGCTGCTACTTTATAGAATCACAGAATCATAGAGTTGGAAGGGACCTCAAGGGTCATCTTGTCCAACCCCCTGCCCTATGCCGGAAATCCACAAATACCTTCCCCCCCACACCCACAGTGACCCCTATTCCACACCTAGAAGATGACAAAAAAACCAAACAACAACTCTCCAGGATCTCCAGGCGTGGAGAAAAGGTGCTTCATGACCCCAAAGTGATGATCAGCATTTCCCTGGCCATGTATCATACATTGCAAATAATTCAAGCCCACTTTGCTGGGGTGTGTGTAAGGAAATAGGCAGTTACATACACCGCCGGTACGATTGCCTGGAAGTAGCATCCTTCTGGGATAAAATAATAGAAGAAATAACGATCATAACCAAAATCAAGATTGACAAATCCCCGGAAGCTCTGCTTTTAAATCTTAGAGAGGAAAATGCTCTATCTAATACACAAAGGAAAAGAATCTCTCTATTACTATTTGCAGCCAAAACCACATTAGCAGCCACATGGAAATCCACGAGTAGGCTAAATGTAAACCTCTGGTACCAAAAGCTATGGAACCTTTATATAATGGAGAAAATCTCAGATACTCTGAAACAAAATCTATCTAGAGGTGGTCAGAATGACATTGTATGTATATGGTACTCCATACTAGTACATCTATCTACCAAAGAAACAGTACCTGATGTTATAAAAACTCTGCATCTATGGTAATTTTCAAACTTTATAATACCGACAAATTGTATGAAATGTATGAAGCCATTGAGAGCTGACTATGCTCATGCTTATCTTGTATATCTTTGCTGTTTACAAAAATGAATAAAAATTATCTGTTTAAAAAGAAAAGAAAGGGCCACAAGAACTAAGCACTGAGGCAACCCTTCCTGCCCTCCCTCTCATGATCTGCCTAAGTTCACAGAATCAGCACTGCTGTCAGATGACCATTTAGCCTCTGTTTGAAAACCTCCAAAGAAGGAGAGCCCACCACCTCCCAAGGAAGCCTGTTCCACTGAGGAACCGCTGTGTCTGGAAGTTATTCCTAAGGTTTAGCCAAAAATTCTTCGGATTTAATTTCAAGTCGTTGGTTCTGGTCCAACCTTCTGGGGCAATAGAAAACAACCCTGTACCATCTGCTAGATGACAGCCCTTCAAGTACTTGAAGATGGTTATCATATCACCTCTCAGTCGTCTCCTCTCCAGGCTAAACATACCCAGCTCCTTCAACCTTTCCTCATGGGACTTGGTCTCCAGACCCCTCACCATCTTCACTGGCCTCCTCTGGACATGTTCCAGCTTGTCTATATCCTTCTTAAACTGTGGTGCCCAAAACTGAACACAATACTCTAGGTGAGCTCTAACCAGAGCAGAGTAAAGCGATACCATCACTTTGCATGATCTGGGCACTATACTTCCATTGATATAGTCCAAAATCACATTTGCCTTTTTAGCTACCGCATCACACTGCTGGCTCATGGTGAGTGTATGGTCTACTAAGACCCCTAGATCCTTTTCGCACATACTACTGCCAGGACAAGTCTCCCCCATCCTATAATTAGCTCATATAATTTAACACATATCCATTTGACCAAATGCTCCCAAGAATGAGGGAGGTCACAATTTTAAAAAGCCAACACTTCCTGCACTGTTTGCCCAATTCATTTGCCCCTAAGCGGCTTTTAAGACCACCACTCCTGATGTAAGCCCATGTGGCAGCTCTGAGAGACAAAGGAAAAAAAGATATGTCATGTCATTAAGGTTGCCAGGTCCATTAGAGATGCTAGCGGGGGGGGATATTCTGGGAGCCGGAAGTGACATCGCATGGCATGCCTGTATCACCTGGCAGTGACGTAATCATGCTGGTGGCAGCACTCTGAATTTTGGCAAAACTCTATGGTAAAATCATCCTCAAAACATAGAGTTTTGCCCAAAAAACAGAGTGTCGCCCCTGGCGTGCCCACGTCTCTTCTGGGTGACATAGGTACATTGGACGACGTTGCTGTTGGCGGGGGATTTCCTCCCACTGGCCAATGGCTGGCAGCGGACAAGAGCTGACAAAACCTGGTAATCCCCTGCCCCCGACTGGGGAATGGCAACCCTCCACATCATAATATATATATGCACAATTACAGTTGTTAAGTTCGACATACTTATTAATAAACAATACACATTTGTTTATATTACTACAAATCACTTTACAGTGAATAACTACAATCTCTATCAGAGTTCCGATCTGCATGTGCTATGTAAAACTGTTCTGTGCTGCTGTGGCGTCGGCTTCCCATTTGGCTCAGTATAAAGCTCTCCTCTGTCTGCGTCAGGACGCAAGCTAAGAACATAAGAACATAAGAGAAGCCAATGTTGGATCAGGCCAATGGCCCATCCAGTCCAACACTCTGTCACACAGTGGGGCCAGGACACTACAAGCCCTCCCACTGTTACTCCCCCCAGCACCAAGAGAGAGCATGAGAGAGGGGGGAGGAGCGGCCCTCCAGGGGTGCCGGCAGGGCACTGTGCTGCGCTGTAGGGAGGAAAAGGCACCTGCGACCCCCCCCACAGAAAGTAAAAGGGGGTGACCTGGTGGAGGGGGGGCAGGACAGACAGAACAAGCTGGGTAAAAAACACAAAACACCCAGCAGTTGCCAGGCAGGGTATCTGGAGACTGCCCCAGGAAATAACAAATGGTTCAGGGGTGGGCATGCTTCCAACCCCCCCTCCCCAATATGATTACAGAAAAATGTTCCCCAGCTGCTTTTAAACGCAGACGACCGGATTTTCAGCTAACTTGTTTCCTTTGTGACTATTTGCATATCTCCTTAGAAATGATGGGGTGGGGGGGAAATTCAGCTCCAGTTGTCTGCTTTTTGCTCACAGCGGCTCAACGGTGGGGAGGAGCAGTTGTACCACCTGAAAACTACATTCAGATAAGGCAGTGAGACGCCGTAGTGACCTCGGAGTCACTACTAAATGGCAATAAAATGATGCAGACGGCTGATGCTGAGATGAAAAAATAGAAGAGTGGGTGCGGCATGAAATGCAGACAGAAATTTGTGAGACGATGTGAGATCATTGGCACAACGGTGAGAAATGCCAATGCAGATTGGACCAGAATAGAAACAACAACTGAACAAGGGAGAGAAAAAAATGTCCAGTGAAACTTTCCAAATCTGTATAGGTAGATCACGAGGTCCCAGATGCATTACGTCCCCGGTTGCATCCTAAAAGACACCTCTCTCCACAAGTAAAAAAACTGCTAAGCTTCTCCACATCAGTTCATTCTAATGGGAAGCCACCAGAAGTTTTTACAAGACGGGCGTGTACCTTAAAGCTGACGGCAGGTTTATCTTCCTATTAAAAACATTGAGAGATTGTTGTTATTCAATGTACTAGGATACATAAATGTGTACTGTTTATAAATAAGGATGAGTTGAAGTTAACGACTGTAATTATGTGTATATATATTGCAGTTTGTTGTTGGTTCCTTATATAAACTCAACATGTCATGTCAAGTTTGGCACTGGAGACTATGTCAAGAGAAATTGTATCTCAGGATCTTGTATTTGGAGCATTACCTACTTATAGAGTTCACACGTAGCAAAATATGACAGCAGGTTTCAAAAAGATCTACTTTTTGAAATCTGTTACCGGCCCAACCTCTCATTCTTTTCTCCAGAGCAAGGAAAATGATACAGGACAGATACACCAGTGGACAGTTAGGACTACACTGCAGTTTCCAGGAATACCCACCAGAGGGCCTTTCATATGCTAATCATGTTAAAGACTGATTGCTAACAGTTATAATCTGACCTCTCTTTGGTTAATTAAAAAGCAAAAGCTTGTGCTTTGAGCTTACATATTAATATGAACAATACACTAAAACTCCCTTTAGAAATTACATTAATATGTAGAAAAGAAGAATTTCCTTCTGTTTGTATTAAAGCAGACTGAGCAAAATATATGAAATGAAAATATTTTCAAAATACATGTCATGATCTGTTTTAATTAAAGCTTCTCCTGGATTCGAACAGAACCTTCTGATCTTTCCTACAAACAGAAAAATCCAATGATAAAAAAACACAACCTGGACATTCCTAATGCAAATTAATTAAAGCATTAATTTGGATAAGGAAAATTTCTAATAAAACACATAAGAAGAACATGAGAAAGTAAGAAATGCCCTGCTGGATCAGACGAGCGGTCCATCTAGAAGTCCAACTTCCTGTTTTACACAGTGGCCGAAACAGTTGCCCTGGAGGGCCCACAAGCAGGACACCAAGGCCTTCACATGATGCTGCCTCCTAGCACTGGTTTTCAGAGCTTTGCTTCCTCTGTAATCGGACATTGCCTTTATATATCTGATTTAGTGCCAGTGTGGTAGATGGTCACTGCTAGAGATGGGAAAGCCCGGAAAAAAACTGAAAAAATTTGGAAAAAACCCGTTTTTTTCCTGAAGCCTTTTTTGTTTTTTTTCCGAAAAATTGCAAAAATTGAAAAAAGAAAAAAAAATTGATTATGGAACGTTTTATTTTAACATGATGAATAAAATATTTTAAGACAAGGTGTTTAAATATTTTCCAAATCATTTCTAATATATATATATATATATGGTATCAGATTGATCTAATTTCTGTGCACTGAGGACAAGCAAGTCCTAGGTTACAAACTGAACTCTCCAATGCAAGAACAAGATGCATTTCTTCCTTTAGGAGGTGCTATTGTCACGAGAAAAGAAAAAGGTTTCAGTTTTGTTTTTGCATGTGGGCGGGTATTCTGTTTGTAATAACTGTTTGGATACACTATATTTTTAATATGCTAGTTGTGATAATTTCATGCCAAGTAAAAATGTCCGTAGTCATAGTTTATGTTCCTAAAGTAACAGAATGACTTTCAATCTAGAAAAGACAAAAGAAGTGCTAATGTAGCATTTTCCATTTTGCCGAAAATTTCCGTTTCCCCACGAAAAAAACTGGGAAAAAAAGGGTTTTTTTCTGAGCTTCAAAATTTCTGGAAATTTTACATCTCTAGTCACTGCTCAGGGTGTTTAGAATCCCAGTTAGGTCTAAGATAGAGGGGAGAACATTGGATTTGAAACAGGATTATGTGAAAATGACATTGACAAGGGTCAACTGATAACAGGAAGAAGAAGAAGAGATTGGATTTATACCCCGCCCTTCACTACCCAAAGGTGTCTCAGAGCGGTTTACAAACTCCTTTTCCTTCCCCTCCCCATAACAGACACCCTGTGAGGTAGGTGGGACTGAGAGAGCTCTTGGCAGAAACTGCTCTTTTATCAAGAATAGCTCTTATCAGAACCACGGCTTGCCCAAGGTCATCCAGCCAGGTGCAAATGGAGGAGTGGGGAATCAAACCCGGTTCTCCCAGATTAGAGTCTGCTCACTTAACCACTACACCAAACTGGCTCTCAGCTATCAGGAAGCTATCCTGGCTATCAGGAAGCTGATAACTTATGGGGAGCTTTAAGAACACTGAATTAGATACACTGAAAATCACGTAAGAGAGTCTTCTGCAGGATTCCACACAGCAGAACATCTACCTTTCCCCTGAAATGATCACTTCGGGCTAGTTGTTGGATCCCCAAGCATCGAGAATAAATCCACGTTTTCAAGAAAAGCAAAATTTATTTCAAAGCGTTGAAGACATACTCAAACACGTTCTTTGTTAGAACTGGGGATACACAGTTAGGTCAAGCATAATAAAGGAAATTCAAACAGATACAGATCCAATGAATAGCTTTCCCGCTGGCGGGCTAATGAAACGGTTGCGCGCCCAGTCCATGGGAACCAGGCAGAACATCAGACAAAACACAGGTGCAGTATTCATGGGAAAAGCAATAGGCAAGCATTACAGCATCTTCTCCCCCACACAACCTCCAGCAGTTATCTTTTGCATTCCAACGCAGGAGCAGGATGATAGAAACCAAGCCGGGTGCAACAGAGAAAGGATATGTACACAGAGGTCACAGAAAACAGAATGGCAGCTTGCTGACATACTGCCCCCCTTAAAATACACTTACAACACACCTCCCGGGTCGGGCGGGAGATCTCCCGGGCTGGGCGGGAGGCCTCCCGGTTTGTCCGGGAACCTTCTGTGGAAACTACGGATCAGGTAAGGGGCCCGAATATCCCCTTCTTCCACCCATTCGCGGTGCTGGGGACCGAAATCAACCCATTCGATAAGGTACCAGAGTTTACCACGTTTCACTTTACAATCAAGGATATCAGCGATCTCAAAATGTTCATCCCCTTCCAAAATGACAGGTGGAGGAGGAGTAACTGATGGCCTCCAGGGAGACGGGCCAGGATCCTTCTTCAACAGGCTCATGTGAAAAACAGAATGCAGAGCACGTAAATTCTTAGGCAAAACAACATCAACCGCCACATCATTTATGACTTTACGCACTTTGAATGGACCTATGAACTTCCACCCCAATTTCCTGCTAGGCCGCAGCATCTTAATGTTCTTGGTCGAGACATACACAAGATCCCCAGGTTTCAGATCAAACCCCACCACCCTACCCTTGTCTGCCTGGGTCTTGTAAGCAGCCTTGGCTGCGTCAAGTGTTTGGCATAACAGAGGCCATGCTTTTTGCAAGGACATACACCAGGTATCAGCATCCCCCACAGGACGTTGGCCCATCCCCTCCAAGAAAGGGAGGGGGGGGCTGTCGTAACCAGAGACAGCTTTATAAGGAGACATGCCTGTGGAGCTATGGACAGTATTATTATAACAATATTCAGCAAGAGGCAATAATTCACACCAATCATTCTGTTGATAATTAGTAAAACAACGCAAATATTGTTCCAGGGTCTGATTAACTCGTTCCGTTTGTCCGTCAGTTTCAGGATGATACGCGCTGCTGAGCCCTTGTTCCACCCCTAAAATGGAAAGAAGTTCCCTCCAAAACTTAGAAACAAATTGGGTCCCCCTGTCAGAAATTAATTTAGCAGGTAATTGATGAATTTTCACCACGTGAGACATAAACGATTTCGCCAACCTCTGAGCTGTAGGCAAGGAAGGAAAAGGCACAAAATGAGCTTGCTTAGAAAACAAATCAACAACCACCCAAATAACAGTGTTCCCTTTGCTCGCAGGGAGGTCAGTAATAAAGTCCATGGACACCACTTCCCACGGTCTCGATGGAGTAGGGAGTGGCTGCAGAAGACCAGGAGGCTTGCCCATCCTGGGTTTAGTTAAGGCACAGGTTTGGCAGGACCGAACAAACATCAAGAGGTCTTTGCGCATTTGTGGCCACCAGAACTGTCTGCGGATGAGTTGTAGAGATTTAACAAAACTCCAATGCCCTGCCAGTTTCGAACCATGAGCAGACTCCATCACCTCCCTCCTCATTGAAATAGGCACATACAGTTTGTCTCCAGAATAAATCAGACCTTCAGGGCTACGGACACAATCAGGCAACGTTGTCAGGGAGGCATCATCCTCAACAGTCAAAGCAGACAGATATTTTTGGACCCAGGCCCCCCCCCCCACAGGGAAAAGGGAAGGCGTAGTCTCATCAGAGTGGGGAATTGCCCGCGCTTGCGCCCTGGTGACCACGGCCCCCCCCAGATGGGAGGGGGAAAAAACAGAGTCCATGATGATCTCACGCTGACTGTCATGTTGTGGGAGGCGTGAAAGCGCGTCAGCCAGGGAATTAGCCGCCCCAGGGAAATGACGAAGAGTGAATCGAAACTTAGCAAAGAAGTCCGCCCAACGAAGTTGTTTAGCGTTGAGAGAACGGGGGGATTTCAGCATCTCCAAATTCTTATGGTCAGTCCAGACTTCAAATGGCAGTTGCGCCCCCTCCAACCACTGCCTCCACGTGGAGAGAGCCAGCCGGATTGCTGACGCCTCCTTTTCCCAAATCCCCCAGTTTCGTTCAGCGTCAGAAAACTTTTTAGACACAAATGCGAGGGGATGTAAACGACCATCCTCCCCCTCCTGCAAAATCGCGGCCCCCATTGCCACATCCGAGGCATCAGTTTGGACAATGAATTTCTTAGTTTCATCAGGGCGCGCCAGCACTGGCTCAGAGGTGAACATCAGTTTAAGTTTCTCAAAAGCCTCTGCGCAAGCAGGGGACCATTTAAGCGGGGCGCCTGGTTTCGTAGCATCAAACCCCTTTCCCTTGGTTTTGAGCAAATCAGTCAGGGGAAGGGCAATTTGAGCGAAATTCTGGATGAAATTTCTGTAAAAATTGGCAAATCCGAGGAACATTTGCAATTGTTTGCGGGTCCTGGGGGGCTCCCAGTCAAGTACAGCTTGAATTTTAGCAGGGTCCATTTCAACCGTCCCCCCAGAGATGCGATAGCCCAAAAAGTCAATGCATGTCTTGTGGAATTCACATTTTGACAGCTTTGCAAACAAGTGGTGTTCATAAAGTCGTTTAAGGACCTTGCGCACCAATTTAATATGCGACGGGAGGTCCTGAGAGTACAGCAACACATCATCAAGGTAAAGGACCACTCCCTTGAATAGAAACTCATGTAGGACCTCATTGATAAGGTTCATGAAGACCCCCGGAGCCCCTTGAAGGCCGAAGGGCATAACGAGGTACTCAAACTGCCCCAAAGGGGTATTAAATGCAGTCTTGCTTTCATCCCCCTCCCGGATGCGCACACGGAAATATGCATCCCGGAGGTCAAGTTTCGAGAAGATTTTGCCCTTGGTGGCCTCAGCTACCAAGTCCTTGATTAGCGGGAGGGGGTAAGCATTGGATAAAGAAACAGCATTCAGACCCCTATAATCAGTGCACAATCTGAGCCCCCCGTCTTTCTTCTTTCGGAAAAGTACAGGCGCGGCGAAAGGGGAGGAAGCCGGGCGAATGAAACCTCGGGCTAGGTTTTTATCAATAAAGTTCCGCAGTTCAACTTTCTCAGCCGGCCCCATCGCATAAATTTTACCTTTGGGCAATTTACAGTCAGGCAAAAGTTCAATAGCACAGTCAGTCGAGCGATGGGGGGGCAATTCGTTAGCTTCCTCTTCGCCAAACACTTTCGCCAAGTCTCTATACTCTCGAGGCAAAGAAGCTAACTCTTCCGGTTGCAAAGTGCCGCAGGGGAACTGCGCGGTCGGCTGGTCCCCCCACGAGTCCACCCAGCAGTGATTTACACACTTAGCCGACACAAACTTGACAACCCCTTCTTCCCACAAGATGTAAGGGTCATGGGTAAACAACCAGGGACTCCCCAGAACTAAGTCGAATTGCGATTTAGGGGTGACAATGAAGGATCTGGATTCCCAATGATCGCCCGCCCCCAGCCGCAAAGCCATAGTCTCGTGCGTACAAGGTTCCATGGGTGCCCCATCCATCTGGGTAAAAATGATGGGAGACTTCAAGGGGGCTATCCCCGCTTCCAGTGCCAACAACACTCTAGGGCTGATGAGATCCCTCCCACACCCAGAATCAATCAACGCTCTCACCCTAACGTGGGTTCCCAGGAGCGGATTCATTAATGAGACAGTCACGAAAAATAGGGAAGGGGTTTCTCTCACCACCTTGGGCGCAGCATTAGAATGGCCTTGTCGTTTTGCGCCTCTCACAACAGGCCGTTGTCGTTTTCCGCCGTTTCAGGCACCACCTCTTCTTCTGACTCGGCAGCAGACGGATCGTTCCCCTCCGAGCCTTGGGCCGCCTGCAAAGCTTTGGAGAAACGCGGTTTAGCCATTCCCTTCTTCCCCGTCAGCGGTGTCTTCGGGCTTGGAGTAGGCGGCTGTACTTTACGGCTGCCACAATCCACAGCGAAGTGCCCCTTCTCCCCGCACTTGAGACAGAGCCCCATCTTCATACGTAGTTCTCGTGCTGATTCCGACAGGCGTTGAGGCTTGGGTTTGGAGGCACCGGCAGCGGCGGGTCTGTTGGTCGTAGCAGCCAGGTCGAGTTTGATGGTGGTGAGCCGGTCTTCCGCATTTTCAGCTTCCTGGGTCCAGGCCATTAGGGAGACAGGGTTGACAGTTTTCAGAACCGTTTCTCGGATATCTGCGTTGAGACCCAAGCGATACATCTCAGCTAATATATGGTCAGGGTAGTCTCGGAGCTTTGCGGCTTGCTTGTGGAATTCCAGAGTGTACTCGCGAACCGACTTCTTGTTCTGGCGATAGGTGCGGAGAAACGCTTTAGCCCTTTGACTCGCGTTGACATCTTCAAATCTCGCCCGCAGCGCCCACATGAATGCTCGCAAATTCAAAAGTTCCGGACCGCGGTCATTGTGCAGTCCAACATACCATGTGGCGGCGTCTCCTTTCAGTCTTGCCGAGATGACATCAATAAGACCAGCTTCATTTCGGAACAGGTGTCGACTTTCTTCTACGAATTTATGCACCCTCACCGTGAAGAAAGCGAGTTCATCTGGGTTGCCGTCGAAGGTAGCCTCCAGTAGATCCTTGGGTCTGGGCCGTGGAGGCCTTACCAACGGGCCCAGCTGAGCCGGAACTCCCCTGGGAGGGAAACCCGGCACAACCGGTGGCCCCGCTGGCATTGGCCTCAGTGGTGGCGGCAGACCCGGCACCGGCGGACCCCCCGGCATCGGCTGTTGCACAGGCACTTGCTGAGGCGGTCTCACCGGCGGCTGGACAGGCACCTGCTGCGCGGGAACTCCCGGTGCTTGCAGCGGTGGTCCCATCAGCGGTTGAGCAGGCATCGGCGGCGTGGGCAATCCCGGTGCAGGAGCAACTTGTTGCTGCGCGGCGTGTGCGTCAAGGAAATTAGCCATTCTAACGTCCATCATTCCCGGCAGACCTTCCATCACATCCTGGAATGCCCGCAACAAGTCTCTCACCGAGTCTTCCAGTTCTGCTAGTCGTTCCCCGGTAGTTTCCTCCGGGATGGGGTCCCGAGGGCGGTAGTCCGGGGGTGGGTCATAGTCCTCTTCCGTTTGGAAGGCTCCGGTGCCCTCCTCATCTTCTGCGTGGCCTCGCGGTCCCGACGGCTCGAACATCCACTCCTCGAGGTCCTGCTTGGGACTCCCCTTCTCCGAGGTAGACCCCGGCTCCGGGAACAATCCCTTGTCAAACAGACTCTCACGTAATCCGCTCCCCCGACGGGAGTACACCTCACGGGTGCCCTGGGTGTTGTACATAGTCCAATCATCCTGCTGGTGAGTCTTCCGCGGACCCCATTGCGAAGGGGTCGGAGGCGGCCAAGACAGATGTGCAGGCAGGCGGGGAATCGCTCCCCCCACGGCACCCTCCATCGAGGCTGCAGTCGTGAACACCAAAGACGCGGAGGTTTGTGGGACCGATCCCGAGTCCCCCTCCGTGTTAGGTAGATTTCCCTCAATTCCGCTCATGATCTTGCCAGATTCGGAACGATAGGAAAAAGGGAGTTCTAACAATATGTTGGATCCCCAAGCATCGAGAATAAATCCACGTTTTCAAGAAAAGCAAAATTTATTTCAAAGCGTTGAAGACATACTCAAACACGTTCTTTGTTAGAACTGGGGATACACAGTTAGGTCAAGCATAATAAAGGAACTTCAAACAGATACAGATCCAATGAATAGCTTTCCCGCTGGCGGGCTAATGAAACGGTTGCACGCCCAGTCCATGGGAACCAGGCAGAACATCAGACAAAACACAGGTGCAGTATTCATGGGAAAAGCAATAGGCAAGCATTACAGCATCTTCTCCCCCACACAACCTCCAGCAGTTATCTTTTGCATTCCAACGCAGGAGCAGGATGATAGAAACCAAGCCGGGTGCAACAGAGAAAGGATATGTACACAGAGGTCACAGAAAACAGAATGGCAGCTTGCTGACACTAGTGAAGACATCAAAGAGGAAAAGAAATTAGGGTTTTGTCATCTGTGGCCCCCATTTATTTATTTATTATTTAAAACGTTTTGATGTTAAATATATGTTTATTTAGCTAATACATTGAAAACAATCATATATCTAATTCTGAACCTGAACATTGCGTGGATTGAAAAATCTACACAATGGGGTCAGGTACTAACAAGGGTCATTTCCTTGCAATGTGGGGTTTACCTCAAGATTGCACAACCACTGTCTATGCAAGTGTAGACAATAGTTAGTGTGAGCACCGATGGTGGTGAAGCAAAGGCACAGTGGAAGCCAGGGCAAGACTGAGAAGGAAGAAGGTGGGAGGAGGAGGAGTACGAAGAAGAAGAAGAAAAAGAAGAAGAAGAAAAGGAGGAGTGGGAGGAGTTTGGATTTATACCCCGCCCTTCACTACCTGAAGGAGTCTCAGAGCGGCTTACAATCTCCTTTCCCTTCCCCTTCCCACAGCCGACATCCTGTGAGTTAGGTGGGGCTGAAAGAGCTCTTTCGAGAACTGCTCCTGAGAAAACAACTCTGAAATAACTTGTGACTGACCCAAACTCACACCAGCAGCTGTATGTGGAGGAGTGGGGAATCAAATTCAGTTCTCCCAGATTAGAGTACGCGCTCTTAACCAATACACCAAACTGGCTCTAGACAAGTTCTAGGTACAGCTAAGCAAAATGAAGAAAAGTTACTGGCTAGTGACCTACAATCCTTGGAACATCTTGTCTTTACTGGTCATGTGGTGCCCCCATACTAGGGGTTACCTGCAAGCATACTTTGATATCATCCCCCTCTATCATCCCTCATTGCCCTGCATGCACAAGTGAACATGCTTCCTCAACCACCACCACACCACCACAACTCCAAACAAAGGAACAGCTCCCCTTTTCAGATCCTTCTGCACATGGGCTCCTAGGGCCTTAGCCAATCTGGGTGCCAGGTCCGGGAGCTCAAGCCCACCTGAACAGGGACCCTCCAATGGAAAGGTATTAACACAACAAAAAGCTAGCATGTTTTCCCTTTAGGTTGTAAATGACCCTCTCTACCCGGAGAACTGCATCTTTCCCATTCTCTGCCTGTCTCAGGGACGCCAGTGAACCTTTCCATCACCATAACTGTCACAGCATATCTTGCCCATCTGCCCCTCACTCACAAGGCCACCTTTCTCTCAGATGATTGTCAGGTCAGTAAAATCAATAAAAATGGCACAAGACAAAATTCTTAAAAAAAAAAAGAAGCCACCAGGAAATAAGCTTTAAAAAGAGAACCATAGACCCTCTAATTTTCTCTGGAAGGCTGTTCCACGAAACCAGATCAGCCACTGAAAAACGCCACCAGAGGGAAGCATCAGAATGTGTCTTTGCAGGGGTCAGAACAACTAAAGGCATTGCTGTGCTGACCAACCCTGCGGCATGGGCCCTGACCAGGAGAAGAAATATCTGTGTGGGCACCAGATCACAAAGGGTGCATGGCTTCAGTGGTTAACTGGCTAAAAGTGAACACATTGAAACTGAACCCTGAAAAGACAGAGGTAATGCTGGCTGGGAAGGTGGAGATCTTGAAGGACACTGTGCTCCCCACTTTTGATGGAGTTCGGCTGACTCCGTTAAGAGCCTTGGGGTTATACTGCACTCAACATTATTAATGGAGAAGCAAGTTAACGCATCGGATAAAAAAGGCTTCCTTCCAACTCAGCCTAGCCTGAAAGATGGCCCCTTATCTTGATACAGCTGATCTGGTAGGGTTGCCAGCCCTCAGGTATGGGCGGGGGTTCCTCCACTTCTAGGGGCTTCAATCTGCCCCCAGCCAGCGAAAGACCCGCCCCCAAGAGCGACCACCCATCCAGCCACCCCTCTCCCTCCCCTCCTGCCTGATTTAAAGGGTTTCACTGGGGGACCACCCACCCACTGGGGGACCACCCCCATCCCCGGAACACCCCCCCCAAATCCTCCCGCTGGAGTGATGAGGGGACCAGGCAACCCTATGATCTGGCCACCTGGATATACTCCACAGTAACACCGAGATTAGACTATTGCAACGCACTGTACACTGGTCTCTCCTCAAAATCAATTCAGAAACTCCAGCCAGTGCAAAATGCCACAACTCTGCTATTAACGGGTGCTAAATGGAGCATGCATATTGCTTCCATCCTGCAGGCACTTCGCTGGCTGCCCATCAGTTACTGGGCTCATTTTAAGGTATTAGCTATCACACACAAGGCCCTTCATGGCCTTGGATTCTCATACCTGCAAGATCGCCCTCCATGCCCCGCCATGACAGCTTTGGAGGAGGGTCTTCTGCAGGTGCCACCCTGTGAAAGGGCAAAATCAACAACTGCCCACACATGTGCCTTGTCTACTGTGGCCCCTACCCTGTGGAATGGCCTACCCGAGGAGTTCGGGAAGGCTCCCACTCTCCTGGCTTTCTGCAAACTATGCAAAACTGAATTATTCAAGAGGACTTTTCTGCGCAGGCAACAGAGTTGCACTGTGCTGAATTATTCACAAAGTCACTTAGAAAAATGATTAGAGACTGTGCTCTATGCCACTGTGTATAGCTCATTGAAACTAGGATCCTACTACGGAAATTTTGCATTATTTAATGTGTCATGTTAATACTTATGCTTTGCTTCAGTTCCGTTTTTAGACTTCTGGTTGGTTCTACGACCCTAATTCTATTGCATTACTGAATGTTCCATCCATCAATGATGAAGATGAAGAAGAAGTGGGTTTATACCGCACCCTTCACTCGGAGTGGCTTACAATCTCCTTTCCCTTCCCCTCCTCACAACAGACACCCTGTGAGGTAGGTGGGGCTGAGAGAGCTCTGAGGGAACTGCTCTTGAGAGAACAGCTCCGAGAGAAGTGTGACTGACCCAAGGTCACCCTGCTGGCTGCATGTGGAGGAGCGGGGAATCAAACCCAGTTCTCCAGATTAGAGTCCGCCACTCTTAACCACTATACCACAGCTGGCTCTCTGCACACCACTCGCTCTGTGTAATCCACCTTGTGTCCAAGTGAGAAAGGAGGACTATAAATAATGTAAATAAAATAAAATTGGAATCAGAATTCAGTAGGCAACCAATGCAAGGACGGCAAAATAGATTTAATATGGTCATGCTGCCAACCCTGAACAAAGATGGGCTGCTTGCACTACTGCAGTTTCTGAATAATCTACCAGGGCAGAACTACACAGAGCATGTTACAATAGTCAAGCCTTGAGGCTACTGCTGCATGGATCAGCATGGCCAGATTGGCAGCCTCCAGATAGGGGGGATGATTATGGGCCATGCACAGTTGGTAAGACACATTTTTGGCCACCGCAGATGCCCGCTTCCCAAATAACAGAGCTGGGTCCAACAGGACTCCCAAGCCCTTCATGGATTCTACCGACAAAAGCTGGATCCCATTTAACACGAGGAGAAGATCCCCACCAAAGCAGATGCCTTTCTGACCAAGCATCCCCTCCATCTTGCCAGGATTTTATTTGAAAGGCTGTTGATACTAATCAAGGTTTATAGTGGAATCTTAAACAGACTTGTACCCTTCTAAGTTCAATGACGTCAATGGACCTAAAAGGCTGCAACTATTTAGGGACTGCACTGTCAGTCACAGGCATGGATTCAAAGGGCCACACAGTGAACTACATGCATTCCACGTGAAGCCCTAAAATGAGAGGAGGGCTCTTCAAAAACAAACCCAAAACATTGCCTTGTACTGAGATGTATCTTGACTGTAGGCCAAAACCACAGTTATGAAGATTGCTACTACATGAACGTCTAGCTGTGGAACAGCATTTCATACCGCTGAATTGCACTGAGGGAGATAGAATACCATGATTCACAATTGTTATTTGTTGATTTGGATCAACATAGCGAATTGCACATTCTGCCAGAACCCTGGTATGATTTTAATGGATCAGGTCTGCAGAAAACAATAGGCAAGCTTACAGCTGACTTCCATAGGATAAAATTTGTAGCCATGCTGTCAAGTCTGATTATTCTTCAGTTGTTGAACCATAACTTTTTTGTAGAATTCCACATCCTCATGTTAATTTCCTGATGGCTTGAGGGGGGACTTGAGGTTTTCATAATTAGCAACAGCTGTTTGTTTTATTAAAATATTACTTCAAAACCGCATTCCCCCCCCCCTGAAGATTTTGGCTTCTTACCTTCTCTGAACTTCCATTTCATCTGGAGAAGGTCCATTTTGAACCTGGCGTTGGGTTGTTGGACCTGGAAAATATTAAAATAGCAACACCATTATTATTACTGCAAATGAATAACAATATTCGTAAAGTATGCTGAAAAACAAGAGGCTATTCAAGGACAAATTTAAGAAGATTACAAGCAATAACAACAACGGTGGCCAACCATGATAGACTGAATCTTCATCACTGCAAGATGTTAGACTAGGTGTTCTTAATGTCTGTTTTGACGGACTAAATGAGCTAAAATGTTCCACAGTCTCTAACAGATGCTAATACGAAGACAAGCACTGTGGGAAAGGCTTGAGTTCAAGGGGGGACCTACGTGTTATAACGAAAAAAAGTCTTGCACTTACCTGTAACTGTTTTTCATTGAGCTGTCACTGTGCAGTCCCACATGGGAACTGCGCAGGCATGTAGGCCTGTTGACAGAAGATTTTCTAGCTAGCCTAGTAACAGAGCAGGAGGAGCCCCCTCCCAATTGGAGCTGTTAGAGCTGTTTTCCCACCCAACCATCATGTGCTCCAGAGAGGAGGAGGAGATTGGATTTATACCCTGCCCTTCACTACCCAGAGGAGACTCAGAGGGGCTTACAAACTCCTTTCCCTTCCCCTCCCCACAACAGACACCCTGTGAGGTAGGTGGGGCTGAGAGAGCTCTGACAGAAACTGCTCTTTTTCAAGAACAGCTGTGCCAGAACTATGGCTTGCCCAAGGTCATCCAGCAGGTGCAAGTGGAGGAGTGGGGAATCAAACCCGGTTCTCCCAGTTTAGAGTCTGCGCACTTAACTACTACACCAAACTAGCTCTCCACCACATTCTTCCTCAGTTCTCCTGAGCTGCCGCTATGAGTTAGAGAGATTAAAAAAAAATTAACAATAGACAAATAGCTCACAGCCAGGTAGGAGAGAGGGATGTGTGCCTGCACAACTTGATGAACAACAGTTACTAGTAAGTGCAACACTGTTTTCATCACTGAAGTTATTGAGCTGTGCCGTTTCCCTAGACACTGTTGAAGATCACTGAAATGTCCTTATACCTGGGAGAGACGTATGGCTGTTATTCTTTCCACAGTGGGCGTCTTCTGCTGCAGTTACTTTCGGTTTGGAGGTTTATGGACACTATGTATGGAATTACAGAAGAGCCTACTGTTAGTTTTGAACATGTTCCTTTCATAATGTGGCGGGGATGGAGGACGGTGTTTCCCAAATAGCTTTTGCCATTTCAAGAATTCCTTCCAGGATTCGAAAGGCTACAGTCCCTGGAGTATTGGGGTAGAGTCAGCCTAGGATCTTTTCTCGGGGTTTATTATCCGAAGATGTGATTTGGATATCCAATGATTGTGCCATCTGGACCATCTGTTCTGAGTAAAGACCTATGTCCTCACTTGATGACACTGGGTTATGGTCCCTGATGGTGTAATCAGGGGATGGTTCCAAAGCCACACTGGAGCTGGCTATGGATCTGTGTTCTTTCTCATCCTCAGAACCATAAGCGATCGGTCCTGAACGGGGGGTCTAGTACACAGGTGTCTGCGGCCATTCCATCATCTGACCCTTCGGTTCCATGCATAGTTCTGATGCTTCCAACCATCCTGGCCGGCACTGAGGAGAGTGGCAGCAAGGATATTGTTGTCACAGTCCCGGATGAGCCCACTGAGAAGGTCTTGGGACGTTATCTGCAGGCATCTTGACTGCTAGTGCCAGTTCGCACACCAATGGGGACCATGTCAACAATGGTTTTTGGAACTGGTTCCTTCGGTTCCTTCTAATCATATTTCTTCGGTTCTGGGTGCTTGGCCAATTCTGTAGAACTGGATCAATGAGATTTATGTTTCAACTTCAACCTGTGTTTCTTCAGTGGTGGTTCCGAAGACGACTTGGTCAGAGCATTCTTGGGCATCTTGGAACATCTATGGTTCTGGTCCAACCTTGGAACTGAGTGGGTCGAGACCACTGATGGAGGGCGAGAAACATGGTGGGAAACCAGGTTGGGAGCCGAGAAAACAGGCTGTCGTACCATGGCAGATGTTTTTGCTGCTGGGTTAGCCAATGTAGAGAGAGCCTTTTCCTATAAAGCAGCTTTTAGTTGGGAGGCGCGGCTGGCCCTGGCTTTCGGAGTAAACTGCCGGCAGATTTTACAAGCCGATACATTATGGCTCTCACCCAAACACAACAGACAAACGAAGCGCTCATCTGTTCTTGTAATCTTTGTTGAACAAGACATCTTTTTCTTTTTTGAGAGTGAGAGAAAATGAGCAGCTAACTAAGAAGGGTTCTCCTCCAGCAGTGGCAAAGAGAGAACTGAGGGAGTGGGGTGAGTGCGGGGGGGGGGGCTTGGAGGACATGACCACTGGGCAGGAAAACGGCTCCAGCTGGGAGGGGCTCCTCCTGCTCTGTTACTAGGCCAGCTAGAAAAATCTTCTGGCGGCTGGCTTGTGCAGTGCCCATGTGGGACTGCACAGGACAATGATGATAAACCTGGAGTTTCCCAGCCTCCTCAAAAGGCAAATGAAATGGTGGAGAACACCCCTTTGTTGATGCATATGAGTGGGTTATTGACTTCTTCTTATTTGTAATGAGGTTGTCATGAGGTGGTTCTAATTGTTTAACCTCGGCTTAAATTGCGTTGTAACCTGCCTCTCCTCCTTTGGAGACAGGCTAGCTAAAAGCATCATAAAATGAATAAATATATTGTGGGAGAGAACTGGTAGGCAGAGGAAGATCTTTAATGCTGCACTACTTTCCTCTCCAAATGCTTCCCCGGACCTTCTTAATAGTTTAACCCTTTCTCAGCCCAGGTCCAAACATTGATGTAAGTCCAGCTGAAGTGAAAACAAGCTTGGGAACCTTTCCGGGATGGAAATCAGTAGCCAAAAGAAGGGCTAGGCACTCACTCTTCCTTCTGGAGTCTCCATTAGAAATGGCTCCTCTGCCCCTGCACTCGTCTTGCCTCAGCATCTATAAATTTGGGAGTATGTGTTTGACAAGGCATTGGGTCACTCTGCCCTCATACTCTTGGCCAGTGGGGGCCCCTATACTTTACCTATATAATAAGTGTTCTGTGAGGCTAAGATGGGTCCAGCTGCTCACACATCTGTGCCAGATGTTGCTGATATCTAATTTGGTTCCATGCCCAATCAATTTACAATTGGTGACCCTAATAAATCTTTTTATTCTACACACCAACGTCCTAGAGACTGTGAAAGTGCTTGAGGAGGCTCACAAAATAAAACAAGCATAAAACTATTAAGATTAACAACCATTCCAAACCAACCAACAAAACGGATCAGCACAAAACATCTGGCATGCTAAATGATGTTCACAACAGTCCTCAGACTAGAAATGGATTGTGAAAACAATATAAAAGACTGAACTCCCAGTTAAAACCTGGAGAAAAAGAGATATTTTGGCCCAGTACCTAAAACAGAGTAGAGTAGGTGCCAGGTGAGCATCTAGCAGGAAGGTATTCCACAGATGAGGCACCACCACTGAAAATGCTCTGACCCTGGTTGTCACATATGTTGGACATGTTTGATAAGAATGATTGCTGTCCATTCCAAAATCTCTTCTCACCTAATAATTTAACTTCATTACCTCCCTTTCCCCATTTAGCATTCCCATACAATCCAAACCATCTCACCAAATGCTTAAATTGTTGAACATAAGGATACAATGAGCTTCTCTTCTCCCTTTTTGCTTTCCCCATATACATTTTCCTCCCTTTAACTTTTGGTACCACTACAGGCCTCAGCTACTGCTGCCTTAACAGCCTACCTGCCCCATTTCTTCCTGTCTGAACTCCCCACTAAAAGTCTCCCTAGCCTCCCCACTTCAACTTTTCTGTCTTCATAGCCTGTCCTGTACTCTGTCCATCAGTGTCTACCCTAGATGTAAATGTGAGAAGGCCTGCAGTGAATTCTATGGAATAAAACAACCAGGCCGCAATATGAACACAGTAGAAATGGAGTAAAAACGTGTTCCTCACTCCAGACATCAGGTTTACAAGGGCAGCAGAAATGTTTAGCCCCATCCCAACATTGTCTCAGTGTGCACCAATGTTCCCTCTAAGCTGTGGAGTCCTGCCATAAAATCCGACAATCAATCGAAGTGAAAGTGACATGCAATGTAGAGGGGAGTTTCTGTTCCAGCTGGGTTTCGTAAGACAGCGGAGCAAATGCCAGATGCAGATTGGGCCTTTGTCTCCTTATGTAGGAGGGATTAGGATAAGGTATGCCCCCAAAAGAACCAGCTGGTGGCAGCTAGACATTTTTGTAAGGAAAGACACACTCCCAGAGGCTTCCTTCCTTCCCTTCCTTCCCCCTCCTTTACTTTCTTCCATATAAACGAATGTCTGCCATACTCCTATGTGGGAATTAAAAAGCACTGCACTTAGGGACAGCTTTATAGACTTTAGTGCAGTATACAACTAGCATGGCACTGCAGTTAGGGAGTCGGACAAGGATCTGAGAGACCCAGGTTCAAATCCCCACTCTGCCATGGAAGCTGGCTGGGTGACCTTGGACCTATTGCACAGTCTCAGCCTAATGTATCTCACAGGGCTGTTGTGAATATGAAACGGAGGAAAGAAAAACATGTAAGCTACTTTGGGTCCCCACTGGTGAGGGTGGGAGGGTATAAATGAAGGAAATAAATTACTAACCGGCGCAGACACAACTCTGACAACAGGAAACTCTGCTTCCAGTATTAGGAGATTCCTGTGCAGGGAATTCAGGCATGTGTTTTGAAAAACACCTTTTGTGGGCATCTCTGCAATACATAGTTACCCCTGGCATAAACATTTTGTCCATCACAGCAGAAATTTTGCTAGTTTTTAAGAGAAGAGTGTGGCAAGACCATGAGAAACTGACACAACGATCCAGGAGAAGAATTCAAGGCCATTTTCAAAGATCTTTAGTAAAAAGGGCTCTTCCTCTCATTATGACGGCCAAATCAATAAAACGGGAAGTACTACAATGCAAATATTGCATTGCCGGTACTAGCCATAGCTAGCAGGTGCTACTACTTAGCCTGTTCTAAGGTCCTCATGGCCCATGGCCAATGTTCCCTCTAAGCTGTGTAGTCCTGTGCGCAGAAATTCTACTTTGTGAGCGACTGGCGTCAAAGTTGTGAGCTATTTGGCTACTGCACAAATTAGTTTGCTCTGGAGCCCTCCTTCCTGAGCTAAGACAAAAATCTGTGAGCCGGAGGCTGAAAAACTGTGAGCTAGCTCACACTAACTCAGCTTAGAGGGAACACTGCCCATGGCTACAGGGTACTGCTCTGTCCGGGTACGTGGAGTTCAATCCAGAAGATTATTTTTAGCAGCAGTCAGGTTTCACATACACATGACTTGTCCGAGGTAGGGTCAGACACTTGCTGCAGTAGAACTGACTACCCGTTACATGGAAACGCATTCAAGTGAACCCTGATGGGGTTGTTTACAATGAAAAAGTGATTGGGGAGAGTGGAAATATAGGGAAAACATAGAGCTGAAAGGGACCCCAAGGGATCTAGTCCAACCCCGTGCACAATAAAGGAAATTCGCAGCTGCTGGATGACTTTGGGCAAGCCATAGTTCTGCCAGAGCTGTTCTCTCAAGGACAGTTCTGGAAAGAGCTCTCTCAGCCCCACCTACCTCACAGGGTGTCTGCTGTGGGGAGGGAAAGAAGTTTGTAAGCCGCTCTGAGACTCTGAGTGAAGGGCGGGGTATAAATCCAATCTCTTTTCTTCTTCTCCCCCCCAAGGGGCTTCCCCCGCCCATTCTCTTGTGGGGTAGGCCAATTGGGGAAGTTTGTGTGGAGAAGAGAGCAAGTGGAAAGGGCTTTTTCCTTCTCCTTGCTGCTTTTCCCATCTGACTCCTGACTTCTTTGCGCTGTACCTCTGCATGCTGACTCCTTTATTTGCAACACCCCCTCCCACTTTCAGACTGGGATATAAGAAAATCTACATTCCAGTTTGTATCTGATGAAGGGAACGATGACTCCTGAAAGCCCCTACGCCAAAAACCTTATTGGAATCTGAGGCACTATTGGACTTGAATCTAGCTATTCTCCCATCTAAAAGTCTCTTCTACCCAGAACACCTTGTCATAGACTAACAAATAGAATAAAAGGCCTGTGTGGCATTGCGGTTCAGTTATTCAAAGCCAGCTCTCGAGATTCCTGCTCTATTTTAATGTAACAGGAGTGACCTGCATATAATCGGTTGGCACGATTCTGTGTGCTATTAAAGCATGAGCAATAGCGGCAATTAGTAACCACACCGAGAGATCTTCTGGGGTTGCTATGTGACCTGTCTCCTACCGTGACAGTTTTTTGGGAACTAGCCCAGAAGGCTAACTTTTGCTGCTGAAAATAATGATCGGGGAGGAGGTGGGTGGTTATCCCCCCACCCACCCAGGCTATTCTCTTTTCTTCTTTCTTTGCAGTGGAGCCTTTGGCAATTCATTCAGGAATTATATCGCTACTGGCTGCGTTGTAATAAAAACCCCTGGATTTCGCAGAAGCATCCTATGACTCAGCCGTGGGCATATTTTTGGGAACACTGATACCGGAAAGATGCTATATTAAGTTTTGTGGCGTCTTTTAGCTGATGACAATTAGTCAGAGCGTATCCTGGGCTGGAGAACTTGAGGGCCGCTTTCATGCTGGCGCCTGCTGGCGCTGCTTTATCCACTGGCTTTGGGAGATGCTCATAGGCTTTATGACCAAGTCACGTCGCCACTGTACAATAGCTAACCAAAGACTGCCTGGCTCACGTCAAGACTCCCAAGGTCACCTGTAAACTTAGCTCTTTGGTACCGGAACAGTCCTGATATTTGACTACACCTGTGCTACCCGAAGGGCATTATATTTTTTTTCTATGTGGAATGAATTATTTACTGAAAGTCTCTTTATTCCTCCCCCCCCCCTTCTAGGGAACTTGGAACAGCCTTATCCCATCCAACAGATTTGCTCATCCTTCTCATCCGTAATGATAGGTGCCAATAACCATCTCATGCAAACCCCTGTGATATGTGAGAAAGCTTTGGGCTGGACCCACTTATAGTTTTTCTGCTAAAGAAAGTGGCAGGAGGACTTCTTTTTAATGGCTGAAAAGGCTACGTTGGAGATTGTGAGCCCCCACGTGGACAGATGGCATGCAGGGTGGGGGTTACAAAGAGGGGAGTATTCAGGCAGTAGCAAGCATAAAAGCTGATAGTATCCAGGTGTGTGGGTTTTTTTTTAAGGACTCCTAGTTCCCCACTCCAAGGAAACACCAGGCATTGGCTTCATGCTGTCTCCAAAGTGGGCAACCGATGAACAATGCACAGTTGGGTTAGGGTAGAAGGAGAGGACTGGCCTTGGAGAACTCAGAATGGGTTCCAGAGCCAAAGGAGCTGCTCCTTTTGGATGGATGGCGCCAGGGGTCATTTCGTAGAAAAATAGGTGCAGGAGCTCATTAGCATAACTCATTAGCATAACTTATTTCCATATGCCACACCCCCTGACATCACCGGAAGTGTGTCAGAAGCAACACCCACCGCTCAGGCTCCACTGGACTGTTTTGGATTGCTAGCTATGGGGGGG
>NW_015174845.1:629127-641509 GCF_001447785.1 Gekko japonicus | reverse complement strand
CTTCTTGCTCTGACTGAGGGCTGCTGAGAGCAGGGGGTGGGGCTTGTTGCATGTGCCCGCCCCCTGGGCTCTTTACTGCCGGAGCTCTGCTCCTGTGCGCTCCTGCAGGAAATGACCCCTGGATGGCGCCTATATTAGCAAACACCCCCCCCCCCAGCCACCTTCCTCCCCTACTGTCTGGGAAGTTCCCCTTTTAAAGGAAGTTGCTCCACCCCCTTCCTCCTCACCCTCCAATGGGCTTTGACTATCCATTCCTCTGTTCTCCCACCTCCGTGCCTCCTCCCTGACCGTTCCTCCCAGCTGGGCCGGACCCGTCCAGAGTCCTTGTCTCTCCCGTGCTTGCCCCCTCACCAATCTCTCCACCTTGGGCCACTCCCATTGGCCATGCCTGGGAGCATCGAGATGCCTGGCTCCACCCCTCTCCCTTTTAACCTCCCCAGTCAGCATTGGCTGGCTGAGGCTTAAGTTGACGTGTGTGGCAGTGGTGGGCGAGTGGGTGCTAAAGCTCTTGCCGTGCTGAATCTTCTACTATCCCCCATTTGTTCAGCCGTCCTTTCGGTCTGGGATTGCCTGAGCTTGTCCTCCTCAGGTGCTTCTTCCTCAGGCTGCTTCTTCCTCAGGCTTCTCTTCTCCTGGGCTTCCAGGTAAGGAGAGGGACAGTCGTGCCAGGAGATCCAGGGCACGGAGCAACCCTGGACATAGGGTTGCCAGGTCTGCCCTCACCACTGGCAGGGGATGTGGGGGAGGGTTGCCAGATCCAGGCTGGAAACTCCTGGAGATTTGGGAATGGAGCCTGGGGAGGACAGGGACCTCAGTAGGGTACAATGCCATGGAGTCCACCCTCCAAAATATCCTTGCTCCGGGGGAACTGATCTCTATAGTCTGGAGATGAGCTGTAATTCCAGGGGATCCCCAGGTCCCACCTGGAGGCTGGCATCCCTACCTGGACATGCCCATTCAAATGACTTTTCCTCTGAAACACAATGCTGCGGACAGAGATCACATCCAGTGTCTTAATCTAGTTATAAAGATGTGAGCACAGATTGTCTTATTTGGATAGGAGTTAAGAAGTATGGAGGTGCAGAAAGAAGGGGGGAAATGCTTCTTCTTTGTTCTTTATTTTCCACTTGATTTACACAATTTTTAAAAGGATCACGAACTGTAACATTGTTTTGCAGGTCTGCATTCTGTAAGCTGCATTTATACTCCACCCTTTTACCAAAATACTAAGGGAGGTATACAAAAATATTATTAAAATACGGAACTAAAAGCAAAGAACACATCATAATAGATTTGGCAGCAGCCTAAAACTAGACAAATCTATATATAAAAAACCCTCCAGAACTGCTAAAATAAGCAGATTAAACTGACAAATGAGCAATAAAACCGTAAACAACTACTTCTGTTGTGTCTGTTTAATAAATATAGCAGCATCTACCCTCCCATTCCACCAAACAGAGTTTGACACCTTCCTCCAGCTTCCTCCCCCAGAAGATCTGCTTTGGTTATGCTGGGTTCCTCCAGCATAAAACAAGATGTCAGATCTCGAAAGCAAACCAGGGCCGACCCTGACAAGCACTTGGATGGTGGACCTCCAAGGAATACCAGGGCTGGGACGCAGAGGCAGGCAATAGCAAGCCACCTCTCCGAAACGTTCAAGCCCCACCAGGGGTTGCCAGAAGTCAACACACACACACACACACACACACACACAAAATACAAAAATCAAGATGTATGCCCAATACATTTATCTTTCGGCTTACCAACTCCAGTTTGTGAAATTCCTGGAGATTTGGGGGATGGGGCCTGGAGAGGGTGGAGTTTGGGGAGGGGCGCTCAGTGGGGAGGTGATGCCATGGAGCCCTCTGAGGCGGCCATCTCCTTCAGGGTAGCTGATCTCTGTAGCCTGGAGATCAACTGTAATTCCAGGAAAACTCTGGGCCCTCCTGAATTTTGCTTGTTTATTCTTTCATTTCATTCATAGGCCCCTCTTTTCTCACTGAGGGTGGATCAAAACATTTACCCAGACTGCACAAAACATCCAATAAGCAACGCAACAGGACTAGGATTACAGGATTAGAAAACTGTGCAAGCAGGGAAGTGTCTGGAGCAGGGTGTGCCATAAACGATGCAGAAAAGGGGGATTACTAAAGCAGAAGGCAGTGCAGTAAAACCCAGACGACACATACCATAAGCAATGCAACAGACTACAGTCCTGTCCCCTTATAAAAGAACCCCCCTGGACTGTTCCATTATATCGCAATTTTGACTCCTTTTTTTTTTTAAAGCCTTCCTGCTAGGGTTGCCAGGTCTAGGTGGGGAAATACCTGGAGATTTTGGGGGATGGGGCCTGGGGAGGGACTTCAGGAGGGTACAAAGCCTTAGAGACCACTCTGCAAAGCAGCCATTTTCTCCAGGGGAACGCATCACGATTGCCTGGAGATCAGTTTTAATAGCAGGAGATCTCCAGGCCCCACCTGGAGTTTGGCAACCCTACTTCCCGCCCATTCTGTGGAATGATGGAAATGTGAGAGCCATCTCAACCTCTCCAGGAAGCCTGTTCCACGAACTGGGAGTAGGGTTGCCAAGTGAATTTAACTCACCGGCAGGGGAGCCTCGCCGCGCTCTGGGAGCCGTCCCTCGTTGCGCGCACACACACCGCCAGCACATCACCGGAAGCGACACAATCACATCGATCACGTTGAGGGCGTGGCCCCGATCGTCGGAGGGAAAACCATAGAGTTTTCCCTCCGACGATCGGGGCCAGCCCCCAACGTGATTGATGTGGTTGCGTCACCTCTGGTGACGCAGCCACGCTGTGCTTCGGGGGGCGGAGTTCCCCCCAGGGCCCAATTCCACGGCGGTGGAAATCGGGTCTCCAAAGAGGGGGTTTACCCGCCCCCCGCCCCCACTTGGCACTCCTAACTGGGAGCCACAACAGAGAGCTCATGTGAATGGGCAGTTGCCGATCTTACCCATTTGCAGGGTGGCATCCTTGGAAGGCTCGACAACCTTATTTCGCTTGCATGCTCGACTTTCCGAAAATTCAAAAAATGTGCAGTTCAGGTAATTCGCCTTCGAACAAAAAGGTTTCTTGATAGCTTATACCCTGAAACTCTTGTTGGTCCCTGAGGGGCTACTGAACTCAAATCTAATTATTAATCCAAATAATCAGAAGCACACCTTCACATAGTAGTACAAAATACAGCTCTGTAATTTTGTTCGCATCCGGTAATGAGAATTCCACCGCTCTCTCGCTCTCCCCCAGCTCCCATCGCAGTTATAAATATTCCCGTCAGATTGCCCATGAGGCAAGGAAAGGTGGCTGCTCCACACAGCAAATTTTGGCTCTCATTTAACAAGTTTCTTAAAAAGCTGACTGAGTGTTAAAAGAAGGATGACGGGAGTGGGGGCAGGGGGGGGAATACATTTCAGATGGCACTGGGCATGTGCAGTTTTCCTAGACTGGTGAATCTGGGGCAGGATTTTATTAACATAGGCGATTCTGCATCTAGCCTTTGCTCGACATTTTCTCAACTGGGAGGGAAAAGTGCAGCTCAAACCCATGTCCAAATACATCGGGGCAAGGCTGTACTGACTGCAAAGTCACCCCTGAACGGCCATAAATCTATGCAGAAGGTACAATCAAATCCAATGATCAAAGGAAGCAAAAGCAGCATGGAGTTTGGAGGCTACCATAAAATCCGATGATCAAAGGAAGTAGCAGCAGCATGCAATGCAGAGGGGAATTTCTGTTCCAACGTGGGTTTCATAAAACAACACAGGGAAAAGCCAATGCAGAATCAGCCATAAGCACCAAATATCTTTTTGGTTGACATCAAGCAACCTTTAGGAAAAAATAACTGTAGTGGGGAATCATACTGTCCCATTTGCAACAAACCCAAAGAGATCAAGGAGACCACACGGGGGACACCAACACATCTCCAGTAGGTCGGGTTGCCAGCCTCCCGGTGGGGCTTAGAGATCTCCTGCTTTTACAGCTGATCTCCAGACAACAGAGATCAAGTCCCCTGGAGAAAATGGCCACTCTGGAGGGTGGACTCTATGCCACTGCACAGGGGTCGTTTCGTAGAAAAAAAGCTAGGGGGACTCATCAGCATAACTCATTAGCATATGCCACACCCCCTGACACCACCGGAAGTGTGCCATAAGGCCCCACCCACCACTCAGTTCGTCTTAGTCTTAAAGGTTAGTCTTAAAGGTGCTATTTGTTAGTCTTAAAGGTGCTATTTGAACTCTTGGACTGTTTTGCAGCAACAGACTAACACAGCTACCTCGGGGAAGCTCCTGGATGGGGCTGGGAGTCCTTGCGGAGGCCACGTGGAGTGGCCTCGGCCAGGCAGAGGGGGAGGACGCCAACTTGCCCTCCTGCTTCTTCCTCCTTCTGCAACAGAATGAGGCTGGAAGAAGGGGGCAGCCGGAAGAAGGGGCAGGGCTTTGTCGTGTGTCCCGCCCCCCTGAACCTCCTCCCCCGAGGGACCTGCGATCCCCCACGATCCCCCCCAAAATGACCTCTGCCACTGCACCCGGCTGAGGTCCCTTCCCTTCCCAAACCCCCCCTCCCCAGGCTCCACCCCCAAAATCTCCAGATATTTCCTAATGCAGAACTGGCAATCCAACGCCACTTCTGGTAGAACTATGCACGTCTCAGAACAATGGGCCAGAGGCAAGTGTACAGTCCAGTCCTACTCCAAAGTCAATGCTCAATGGATTGCAACATTCATTTTACACCAAATGCATCCTCTAGTCGTGAGTACTCAAGGCAATGTATAAAAAAAGCATAAACCTAGCCTAAAGCAAAAAGGGTATGTCTCCCATCCACTGAGATAGAACAGGTATGCAGAGAATACTAAGAAGACGTTCGAGGCATCCCATAGGTAAATTGCTTTATGTCAGGAATAATATAGGAATGCAGCACTATTTTTAAAAACAATCTGTCAGATTTTCCCTTTTTAGAGGTGCTACACTGGAGTGGTTCTGATACAGTCAATAGTACTTCACAACTGTGTAAGAACAGAATCAGGCCTTGTTGGCATTGCAAGTTGCTTACACTTCAGTCATTACAGAGTTAAATGTTGTTTGTTAGGAAACAGGATGTTACGTTACATAATGCATTCAACGCGGGAAAGTTTGTGGGAGTTGTTTATCCTAATGAAGTGACCTGTAATCTTTGTATCGGTCAACTAACATCTTGTTTGTAGGAATGCTTTGATCTAGCATTCATGTATTCACAAGTTTATGGCCCTTTGTGTGAACCAAAAGAGGTAGTTTTCTTCTAGAAGCCAAGAGAGATAGAAAGCGTATATTACTGAGCGTATATTACTGAGAGTAACTGCAAGTATGTAACCTTTTTATTTTATTTCTTTTATCCAAAGTACCATACCCATGTTTTATTTTGTTTTTATAGTAAAGATATTTTTCTTTTAAGAAGTGTGGCTCTTGTGTTTGCAACACGACCAATGACCCTGAATCAAAGAATCCCAACAGGCCTCGACTTGACAAAGATATTGAAATGAACAATACACAAAGATAATGTTTTCTAAAGAAAATTCAGGAGGGAGACCATATGCTAGGAGTCCCCAGCAATGTTCCCTCTAAGCTGTGGAGTCTTGTGAGCAACAATCCTACTTTGTGAGCTACTGGCATTAAAGTTGTGAGCGAGCGATTTGGCTACTGCATAAATTAGTTTGCTCTGGCACCATCCTTCCTGAGCTAAGACAAAAAGGTGTGAGCCAGGGGCTAGAAAACTGTGAGCTAGCTCACACTAACTCAGCTTAGAGGGAACACTGGTCCCCAGCCTTCTCCAACCTTTGACAAAGAGTAATGGGTGCAACCCCGAAATGGCTGCTGCAAGAGGTGGAGCCAAACATACAGATGCACCCCTAAGTGCAGGGAAGAAGAAGCATAGTTTAAAAAAAAATACACTGGGAAAGAGGAGAGAGAGAGAGAGAATACAAGACTGTAGTGGCCGCTGTTGCCAAAACGCTATTTCAACCTGCATAGCCGATTGGACTTTCAGTGGCTGATCAGCAGCCCTGCTGGGCAAGAGCCCGGTATGGCCCCACCCACAGTTTAAAAGCACTTGGTGAGCACCAAAAAAAGGTGTCACAGAGGACTCGGTGCCCTTGGGCACCACGTTGAGGACCCCGGCCCTTGGGTTTGACTAGGACTGAGTAGACTTGAGTCTACTCCCTACACACCCTAACCGCCACTCAGTCATAAAACGTATTGGATGACCTTGAGCCAGTCACTCGTTCGCACTCTAACCTACCTCACAGGGTTGTTTTGAGTATTAAACAATGTGGGAATGAATTGTGTATGACGCTCAACTTCACTAGAGAAAAGCAGGATAAAAACATAAAACGAACAAACCAACCATACTATTAAGTGAGATGAATTCAACAGCCTTGCTCCTAATTAAACTCCCAACAGTCAACCCAGTCGTGCACAGGGAACACATTACGCTCAGTCTTCCAGACATGGTCACCATTTTGTATGAATGGGGAAACACACATTTCCCCCTGCATAGACGAGCTTTTGTGTCTACGAGCAGATTCCCTTGAAATTATAGAATTCTGTTTACACATACCACAGCTATCGATATCAGGGTTGCAATTTGCCTTCTGGCACTCAATGGGGCAGAGGTGGAATAACGGGGGAGGGAACCAGCGTCTTACAAAGCCACTTCTAGCTGTACAAGTGAAAGTGACGTCATTGCATCATGGGACAATCCAGAAGTAATCCAAAAACTGTATGGTAAAATCCACAAAGTTTCAGGTGACCCTAGAACTCTTATTGGTCTTTAAGATACTACTGGAATCTAGCTCTCTGTATTTCAGAAAGCCTTTGGGAAGGGGTAAATTCTTGACCGCACCATGTAACTGCTGACTTTTAAATACTAATTTGTTAATTGCTGGTTTTGTTGTTGCTGTCTTTTTTATGATTCTGATTGCCCCTTGTCAACAGTTACGATAAAGTGATTTTGAATAATAATAATAATAATAATAATAATAATAATGCACACGCTGACACCCCTTCTGGTTACGCATCCAGAAGTGCTTTTGCCCTCACCTGTCTCCCTACACACAGAGAACACGAAATGGTAACTGCACATATGAGGAAAATTGCATCTACAGCAAGCTCCTGTTATGTTAGGCTGCAGCGCCAAAATCAAGCATCTGAACAGGGCTCTATGGGAAAGTCACATCAGAATACCCTGGGAATCACCTGCTTGTTTTTGGAAGCTGCAGTGCTCCAAGCCAGACCTAAGTAATTTAGCAGCTGATCAATTATGCTCTAGTGAAATGCAGGCTAATAAGCCTGCCACCTGTTGCTGGAACACTGCCAAGGAGCATCATGATGCTCAACAACCTCCCTTCCCTGCACTAAGAAAGGGCTGTTGAAACTTCATGACATGATCTAAACACACTGGTGTTTACAGCATTGAGGGCGCATGAAGAGTCCCCCCACCGCTTATCCTTAATGAGAGCCTGGTCCCTCTGTCCCATGCACACATTTCAAATAGTGTGACGCATAACTGTGTCTGAGGAAGTGTGCGTGCACACAAAAGATTATACCTTGAATAAAACTTTGTTAGTCGTAAAGGTGCCACTGGACTCAAACTTTGTCCTGTTGCTTCAGATCAACACGGCTACCCACCAGAACTTTCGCACTCGGTTTTGAAAAGAAACACAAAGACCAATTCAGCAGTATGGAGAAGATGGAACTTCACTGAACCAAATACATGAACTGACAACTAAATGACATTTTAAAAACTGTAAAGTAGCTCCAGTAAAGTAGCTCCAGTAGCATTGTTGTTGTTTTTAGCTAGTTTGTTATTTAAGAAAAGAAAAGAAGCATTTGGGCAGGATTTTTTATTTACAAAATGTGTTGCATTCATTTCAAATGTGTAAACTAAATAATATCTGCTTTTTTATTTTAAAAGCTCTTTGCAGGATTCTTTTTTTTGTACTTACACGTTTTCATTGCAACTCATTTTTATAAATTAACAGTGGAAACCAAACAATGCTAACTCAAAGGGGTGCCTGCGGCCTCTCCGATCCAGATGGCACCCCCCCCCCCCCCCCCCCCGCCACTGGCTGGGAGAACCAGGCAACCCTTGAACACAAACGTTCCTTGTGTCAAACTGAAGCACCAAAAGGCCATCTTCCTAAACCAAGAGTTAGAAGAACAAATGCCAACCTCCTTCTGCTCATAATGTCATCCGTCAGGAAGGATGGAATTTCTTCCTAAACTTCCTAACATTCACAAACCATTAACTTCCACAGACTTTCCCGGTTTACAAACCAGTTCGTGGTTCATGAGATCCATGACGAGCGCAACCCGGAAGTGGGCTCAGAAGGCATTTAAATGCCTCCTGAAGCCCACTTCAGGAGGAAGCTCCTGAGCTCACTGGCATTGCGCTGCAGTGGCAGCACAATCCGGAAGTAGGCTCAGGAGGCATTTATATGCCTCCTGAGCTGACTGCCATCACGCCGCAGTGATGCCACAGCTTGAAAGGGTTCCCTGGGCACCGGCATGACTGGCCCATGGGGCCCATGGACCGCCCCAATGGACCCCATGGACCGCTTAAAAAAAATTGCGGTCTATGGGTGGTCTGTCAAAACTGCAAATGCACAGACAGGGCAAACAGACCACAAACCGAGCCCCGGTAGGTCACAAAATTAGGTCCGTGGACCAGTCGTGCCCATCCCTAGTAGCCAACCTTCATCATATTTTTTTTTAAAAGAGGAAGTATAAAATCTCCCCCATCCTCAGTAACAACAGAAAGCAGAATGAAATACAGCTCCCCTACAATACTTCCAACAGTCAATACTTCCAACAGTCCTTCATCATACTGTTAAAATCCTGCATTTCTCTAAGTATTTTAACGGAACTAAAAAGAATGTTTTCCTCACGTTAAGAAACTATTACACTTTACTTATAATGCGTCTCTCTCACTGACACTCAAGGTGGATTACATTATTGAAAAATACAATAAGAACAGTATGAGCCATACAATAAAACTGAATTACAAAAATCAGAAAACAAAGTAATAAAAATAAGGTGATACGTCAACAGTATGATTTTAAAATTGTCTATTTGTTTTTTTTGCACAGACATTTAAAACTGCAACCCTATTCTTTTTGTAAAAGTGCTCTCATGAGCAATTCTGTTTTACTATAACCCTATTCACAAAATGTGGAAAAATGCATTTGGAACCCTATAGGGGGAGCCGCTCAGGGCAAGAGTCCAAGCACAAAATGCCACCCCACAGGGAAAAAGCTAAGGACACTGGCACCTTCCACTCCTCAACACCAAACTGCACTTTTCAAAGTGGTTGCTCGTTTTTAAAAACATCCCACAGTTTTGCTACGCACATCTGTGTGCAATGCCGGCTTGGCCTCCCAGTTCTGCACTCCATATCCACATGTATTAAAAGTTATATATATTAACATGCATTTAAAACATATGATTCAATTCCCAACAGCTCCCATGTACAGTTAATGGCTATTAATAAAGCAGCAGACTCCAAGCAAGCACAAGGAGACATGAATAGTTATGTAGCTTCACAGTTGCTAATTCAATATGGGGGCCTCCCCCCCCCCATCAACTTTTATTTCTGTCCACATTTCCTCTGCTTGTCAAATTCCTCCTCCCCCCACATCTCCTGATATTATTTAATTCCAGCCACCTCTGCAGTTTAATCACCCGCCACTGGAAAACAAGAGGCAGAAAAGCCGGCCCCAGGGCTAGCAAAGGAAGTCTTTTTGTTTCAAAACCTGCTACTGTCCAAACATAAGGGGAGGAAAAAAGCCTCCCACACTTCCCTTTGCAGACACATCTCAACTCTGAAAGAGGCACTCAAGGAACAGAAAAGAGGGGGGGGGATTTCCATCACCTACAGGACATTCTGCACAAGAGGATGCAGTCACACTGACAGAGGCAGAAGCAGTGGCAGATCCATTCCCTGTTCACCATAGTATGGTGGCAACCTTTGCGGAGACACCTTCAATGCGACTCTTTCATGGCCAGCTCACAGCTAGGATCCCACGGTCACCGGGCCAGGTTACACCGGGTGTAATCGATACACCCCCCGGCTGCAGCAGCGGAGTGGGCCTCTCCCTTTAATTATTTAATCGGAGGCTGCCTTCCCAGCCTATCGGGGCATTCGAAGGCCGGATTCCATCGTCCAACACATTGTCTGGACCACAAGAATAAGCCTGCAGCTGAAATAGCTCAGAGGGAAACAAAGAACAGTCCCGGAGGGAAAGGGGCCCCCCTCTCCATTCTCAGGTACACTCTTCAAGATAGACACATAATTCTACAAAGCAGCAGTTTCTGAAAAAAGCCTGGGATTCCTCTGGCTTCAGCTTCCCCAGAACCGGCTTCCACTTTTAACCCCAAACTGTAAAGTGGGTCTCCGTTTTTAAATATTTTAACATATATGCTTCTCTTCTTGCCCGCGGACTTCTCCTTCTCTCTACATTCCAAACATACTGGTTTAACTATTTATTTATTTATAGTCCCATCCCCCCCTTCTCACAAGGAGTCAAGGTGAATTGCAGTCAGTACAATCGACAGAACGGGACATTCAATAACCAATGGCATGAGGATTTAAGAAGTCTGGAACTGCCAGAAAGTATTGAAGCATAGTATAAGCGTGACACATTAAACAGTACAGAAATTACATAAGTAGGATCCAACTTACAATGAGCTGTACACAGCAATAATTCCTTCTCCCCAGAACCCAAGAAATCAGCATGTTGGGGGAAACGAAGACCATTTCCGCAGTGGCGAAACCCCCCATTGACGTTTTAAAAACTGCGTGTTATGTGAAATTTTCCGCAGTAGATTTTTCCTCACCAGGCACAAACCTGAAGTTTTCTCCTTCTTACCCCGCCTTTTTGGAACTCGCTAAAACTGGGAATTCCACAAACCTGGGGTTTGTGTCTGGTGAGGAAAAATCTATTGGTGGTGCTCATCTCCAGAGACAGATCTAACTGGCTTTCAAGCAAGGGAAACCTTTACCTTTACCTGCAAAGGCCCTGTTCATATGGGCGAAGCTGTCATGGTGGAGAGCATAGTCTCACAGATATGAGGGACCAAGGCCATGAAGGGCTTTGTACATGATACCCAATACCTTAAACTGAACCCGATAACTGATGGGCAACCAGTGGAGTTACTGCAGAATGAGAATAATATGCATGTTCCATTTATCAAAATTTACAAAATTGTGTTTTTAAAAAAACACCTGATGAAGTAAATGTGCAAATAAAACCACGCTACTGGAAGAGACGACAGCAAACATGCATAATTCTCCCCACCCTCAAGTGCAAGTCCTTCTTCTTTTAATCATCCAGAAACACCTGCTGTGACCAAGTGAAGATGAGGAGCCTTCACAAGTGGTGTGCTGATTGCTTTAATTGCTGCAGGGCTGCAACCCTTTCACAGCATCATTAGCAGTGGGACTGAGCAGCTGCCTCAGATAAGTCACGGTGTCCTCTGTTGCTTTTGCATCCAAATGAGAGAAGCATCCTCCCCCAGCACCACTGTTAACAGACACGGGAGGGAGGGAGGAGGAGGAGGAACAGACAGAGAAGGAGAGGGGCTAGAGCAAAAATCGCATGGCACTCTGACCCCACCCACTGGGGCTGCTCAGCCAAGGGAGTGCATCTGACAATGCGGGCTTTGTTTTGCTTTCCTCCAAAGATGAACCTCAGCCACACAGGATTGCTCGCCCTAGTTATCAAATGACCTGAAATGCTGCCCAATTGTCTGCCACAACAGCTGGTTCCCTGAAGAAATGGGGAGTGGCTGCCTGGTTGCCAAACTGTGGCATCTGAAGAGGATCTGAAAAGCGAGCTTGTCCTGTCAGTGGGTGATTCTGCATTGGCTTTTAGAATCATAGAGTTGGAAGGGATCTCCAGGGTCATCTCGTCCAACCCCCTGCCCTATGCCGGAAATCCAAAAATACCTCCCCCACACACACCCAGTGACCACTGTTCCACGCCCAGAGGATGACAAAAAACCTCCAGGATCCCTGGGGGCCAAACCAGCCTGGAGAAAAATTGCTTCCTGACCCCAAAGTGACGGTCAGCATTTCCCTGGCCGTGTAAGAAAGGGCCACAAGAACTAAGCACTGAGGCAACCCTTCCTGCCCTCCCTCTCATGATCTGGCTAAGTTCACAGAATCCGCCTTGCTGTCAGATGGTCATCTAGCCTCTGTTTGAAAACCTCCAAAGAAGGAGAGCCCACCACCTCCCGAGGAAGCCTGTTACACCGAGGAACCACTCTAATGGTCAGGAAGTTCTTCCTAATGTTTAGCCGAAAGCTCTTCTGATTTAATTTCAACCTGTTG
>NW_015174845.1:573231-628900 GCF_001447785.1 Gekko japonicus | reverse complement strand
GCCACACCCCCTGACATCACCGGAAGTGTGTCCTAAGGCCGCACACCCTGCCCCCAACGGTCCCGGCCGCCGCCGCTGGCCTTGCAGCTCCACTGCCGAGCCCCATGAGGGGCCCGGCGGTGGACCTGCAAGGCCGGCGGGAGTGCGAGGAAGCCCCGCGAAGGCCCTCCCTGGCCCCAGGCAGGCAGGGGTGGGGAGAGGCAGGGAGGAAGCAACGTACCCTCCCTCTTCTCCTGCCTCCTCCTGGCTGAATGAGGGCCGGAAGTGGGGCGGCCGGAAGCAGGGGGCGGGGCTTCGTCATGTGCCCCGCCCCCGTACCTCACCCGGGGGAACTGCGATCCCCCGCGATCCCCCCCAAAATGACCTCTGATCTGGACACTATACTTCTGTTCATACAAGCCACAATCGCATTTGCCTTTTTAGCTACCGCATCACACTGCTGACTCATGTTCAGTGTATGGTCTACTAAGACCCCTAGATCCCTCCATTGCTTTAGCAAACCCACACTGGAACAAAAATTCCCCTCTGCATTGCACGCTGCTTTCACTTTCTTTGATCATGGGTTTTATGGTAACTTCTGCATAGATTTATGGCCGTTTTATGATCATTCAGGGGTGACTTTGCAGCCAGTATGGCATTGGCCTGGGGTTCAGGAATGTGGTTTTGAGCTGCATCTTTTCCTCAGTGTTGAGAACATGGGAAGCGAATGCCAGATGCAGAACCAACCAATGCTTGGAAGTATAGTGCGGCCTAGAAATGTCTTACAGTCTTCAAGCTTGGTATCCCTTCCTCTGTCGTTTCTTCTGCCTCCTCTAACCGCCCTCCAATTTGATATTTAAAAACTTGACACATCAAAGGAGATTGGAAAGGGGGGGGGGAGTTTTTCCATGCATTAAAAAAATAAAGAAAGAAACTGGGGCAGCAGTACAGTCAGATGTCGCTTGTATCCATGAATTAAGCAGAATAAAACATCTTTCTTAGGTAAGAGAGGGGGTGGGGAAAGAAGGGGAAAATCTGAAATAATTTTCTAATTAAGGCCTGAGCAGACATTACACATGGAGTTATAGAACTAATTAACTAACTGCATTAGACAGTTGATCAATGCGCGCTCCTCAAAACAAAGCAAGAGCGCTTGAGGTTTGTTTAATCTCTGTAGAATTGCTCTGAAACATGGCTCAGTTCTGCCTCGTGAGCAGGTGATTCTTTGACTCGCTCATTAGAATCTGGAAGATGGATTAACCTAAAAGTGACTGGAGAGCTCTTAAACCATTGCCAATACAGATTTAGAATAATCTCATGGTCCAAACAGTCAACAGACATTTAATGGACACTGCTGGCTGCTAAAAGGCATCAAGGGGTAGGGTACCTATTCAAATTCACCTGTTTGCACAAAACAGAGATAAACTGGTTGCACTTGGGCATTGCAGAAGGCCACTTTACAGATCACGGGTTGATGTGCAGCAAACTGTAGTTTGTTCATGGGTGAAACGGGAAGCCTAAATAATGGTTTGTACCTGGTTTATAAATTGTGATTCTTGATGATTAATTAATAGTGACGTCTGAATATAGAAATCTCAGTTTGTTCAACAGCATTCTCTGCCCCCACCGCTAGCAGCCTCCAGCATATACAGACAGAAGACTAGAATAACAGAAAACCTAGCTGCATTCAGCTCTGGAAGGTGCTTCCTTAAGGACACATCCTCTGACCACTCTCAGTGCAAACTTTCCCTAACAGGACAGTTTGTCTTTCTGTAGCAGTAAAAAAGAGCAAGAGTCTAGTAGCACCTTAAAGACTAACTGAAGAAGTGAGCAGTGACTCATAAAAGCTCATACGCTGCCACAATTGGTGGAATCCGCATTGGTATTTTCCACTACTTTGGCTACACTCTTGCTCCATCTCCAAAAAAGATGTCCACATCTCTTTAGGTTTCGTTCTCCTACTGCACTGTTACAATTTCTGCTGTCTGCACTATTTTATTGTCCTATGGTTTCGGCTCCGTCGTGATTCTGGCTTCTCTCCGTCTTAACTGGATGTGGTTAAAAGCACTCTAAGCACACACCCCCAAAGTGCTAATCGGAGGCTTCTGCTCTGTTTACCTTCTGACAGCACATAGAGGAATGTAAGAAACTTTTCCCTTGCTTGACAAGCTAAGAGTGAATGATTTTATCTTGTTTAATGATTTTTATATTGCTTGAAAAGTTAGAGAAAGATCCCTTCTACAGAATGCCGCAGCCAGGCTGTTGATGGATCTCCCGCGCCGGGAGCACATCCAGCCTGTGCTTAGGCTACTGCACTGGCTGCCAACAGCATACCAAATTCACTTCAAGGTGCTGGTACTTACCTTTAAAGCCCTACATGGCCAGGGTCTGGCTTACCTGAGGGACCGCCATTCCTCATTTATACCCCAGAGAGCACTACGGTCCGGGGCACAACAGCGTTTAACTATCCCACGCCCCAAGGACGCGAGGCTCGCTGTCACCAGGGCCAGGGTGTTTTCGGTGGCAGCTCCTTACTGGTGGAACTAGCTCCCGGAGGAGATCAGGGCCCTGCAGGACCTTGTACAGTTCCACAGGGCCTGCAAGACGGAGCTCTTCCGCCAGGCTTTCAAATAGGAGCCGCCGCCACCACCGTTACCATTAACTATTCCATTGAACATCAGGAATATGAAACTGGCCCACTATGGACTATGCCATTAATATCTGGACCATAGGACCGGCTGTAAGATCAGAAGATTGCCGGAATGACAAATTTACGCCATCTATCTTAATACTGCGAGCACCTTAATGTATTGTTGTAATGTAAAGAATATTTTATAGTGTTTTTTTAATGGTTTTATGCTAATTTGGCACACTCTGCCGTCTTTTGTAAGCTGCCCAGAGCCTGTTTACAGGGTGGGCGGGGTATAAATATAAGTATAAATACCCCCCGACCTGCCTTCCCACGTGAAATTGGTGAGGGAGGTCTTAACCACGTTGCAGAAGCACAAACTGTTTGCCAAACTGTCCAAATGTGAATTTCACAAAATGCAAATTGACTTCTTGGGGTATCGGATCACTGACCGGGGCCTGGGCATGGACCCGGGGAAGGTAAAATATGTGGTGGGTTGGGAGGTACCCCGAACCAGACAACAGCTCCAATCCTTCCTCGGTTTTGCGAACTTTTACAGAACCTTTTTACCTAACTTTGCCCAGGTCAGCTTACCCCTCACAGATCTCTTAAAAACTAAGGAGAAGGGCCCAGAGGCAACAAAGCTGAGCGCCAAGCTCCCGTGGAGCAATGAGTGCCAAGACGCGTTCGACCGCCTAAAGGCTTTATTCACCTCAGAACCGGTGCTGACCCACCCCGATGAAACAAAAAAAATTATTGTGCAAACTGATGCGTCTGATGTTGCTATGGGAGGGGCAATATTACAGGAGGGGGAGGATGGCGTGTTGCACCCCTTAGCTTACATTTCCAAGAAATTCAATGACACCGAACGTAACTGGTCACTTTGGGAAAGGGAGGCGGGGGCGATAAAGCTTGCCCTATCCACCTGGAGGCATTGGCTGGAGGAGGCGAGGGTCCCGTTCGAGCTATGGACGGACCACAAGAACCTTGAGACTCTCAAAACGCCCCGGTGCCTCAATGCCAAACAACTCCGATGGGCTGATTTCTTTTCCAAGTTTCAATTCACCTTGCACCAGTTCCCAGGGTCGGCTAACTCGTCGGCCGACGCCCTGTCCCGCCTTCCCCAACACGAGAGCCAACGGGATGTTGTCCTGAACTCGATGTTCACGCCCTCACAGTTGGGGGGAGTGGTGATGACGCGCAAACAAGCTCGCTTGGCTGCTCCACCCCCTGCGCCACCCCCAAAGGGACCTACTGGGGCGGGCGAGGGGGAAAAAGACTCTTGGCACAGTAAATTCACCTCCGCTTTTTCGGAGGAGGATAAAGCTGTTATGGAAGTGGAGGAGGACTTTGAACTAAGGGAAAATGGCTGTTGGTACCGAGGCCATAAAATGTTCGTTCCTCTCTCCCTCAGGGGGGAGGTGTTGCAGGCAGTGCATGGCTCCAAACTATCAGGACATTCGGGTTTTGCTAAATCCCTGCAACTGCTTCAACAGCAGTTTCCTCCCTTCCATCAGTTGTTCACGGGCCGCGTAAGAGCCCTGGATGGCTGGATCTGGCCCCAGGGCCTTATTTTTGACACCCCTGGTCTAAGTGTCAGACGTCTTAGGCATATTACCTGTTGACAGATTACTGCTATAGAAACAGAACAAAGTTTGAGTTTGGCGGCACCTTTGAAACCAAGAGAGCTTTATTCAAAGTATAAGCTTTCGTGTGCAAGCATGCTTCCTCCGACACAATGAAATCAAATCTCCTCAAGCCTCACCTACAGGAAAAAGAGAGTGGAGGGCAGCCCTGTAAGTGGGGCTTGAGGAGGTTTCGTTTCATTGTGTCTGAGGAAGCGTGCTTGCACACGAAAGCTCATACATCGAATAAAACTTTGTTGTTCTTAAAGGTGCTGCCGGACTCAAACTTTGTTCTGGTGCTTCAGACCAACACGGCTACCCACTTGAATCTTGCTACAGAAATAGTAATTGTTCGACGACTTAGAACTAGGCGGACTATCACTTCTTTGTTTAAAGATCTGCATTCTTATAAGCAGTGAATTCATCTCCCTTGCAGAGTGCACACAGAGAACTGATTGTGGAACATTAATAAAACATGTATCTGTTTCCCTTTCAAATATCAGTATGTATATGGCAATTGACATACATTATCTTGATAATGCTGACAGTAGCACTGCAGATAGCTTCAGGTAGGGTAGCCATGTTGGTCTGAAGCAGCAGAATAAAGTTTGAGTCCACTGGCACCTTTAAGACCAACAAAGTTTTGTTCTGGGTATAAGCTTTTGTGTGCATTCAGAACAGGATGTATTATTCTCACCTTGTTACCAATGTTCCCTCTAAGCTGTGGAATCTTGTGAGCAGAAATTCTACTTTGTGAGCTACTGGCATTAATGTTCTAAGCAAGCAATTTGGCTACTGCATAAATTAGTTTGCTCTGGAGCCATCCTTCCCGAGCAAAGACAAAAATGTGTGAGCCAGAGGCTAAAAAACTGTGAGCTAGTTCACACTAACTCAGCTTAGAGGGAACACTGCTTGTTACAGATTTGGTGGGGGGGGGGGGTTGGAGTTAAAACTCTAGTGTCTTGCCTACGGTTACACAGCAGCTAAGATGAGCTTTGAATCAGCCAGCTCACAACTCATGCTCTCAACTGCTATGCTACACCATAAGCTTTAAAGTCACTCTAATGCACTGCAGCACTGGTTCCACCTTTTCCAATCCATTATGCACGGAAAGGAAGACTGACATGACCAGTGTTCCCTCTAAGCTGAGTTAGTGTGAGCTAGCTCACAGTTTTTTTAGCCTTCAGCTCACAGATTTTTGTCTTAGCTCAGGAAGGATGGCTCCAGAGCAAATTAATTTATGCAGTAGCCCAATCGCTCCTCACAACTTTAATGCGAGTAGCTCACAAAGTAGAATTTTTGCTCACAAGACTCCACAGCTTAGAGGGAGCATTGGACATGACCACTGTTTGTGGAGATGCATTCCACCCTTCTGTCACTGAGTTTCAGTAAGACAGACAAGTGGTCCTGAGGGAAAAACAAAACACCCACACTACCAAATGTGCTTCCCAGCCCCACGGGGCTCATCTGGACAAACACCAGTCCTAGAAACTTGCTCATGTGGCATGAGTAGTATGAATAACAGTGAGCCACCAAGGAAGGTCAGCTGACCTGCATCTCCAGGGCAAAAAGGCTGCTCTATCCAAGGAGATTTACAGCAGGGCATGTGAGCTGGGAGGAGGCAAAGAAGAAAAAAACGCTTTGTCATGCTTACTTTGGGCGACAATGTTACTCCTCCTCTTATTCCCGCGGGGATGGCAGTGAGGGTGGGGATAACTTACTATCAAAATTAGCCTCGAGGAGACAGGAGCAGCTCAGCTTCACACAGACAGAGCTGTAAATCTGAAATAACTCCACTGAGTTCACTGCACTTCTATTACCACAACAGTAATGCGACAGATAAGACCAATGGAACAGCTAAAATCACATTGTACACACACACACACACACCCGCTGAGGATTCCGTCAGTGTCCAGGTTATGCCCTTGAGAAGATCTCACAAAAATATCCCCCCACAGCTTCCACCACATTTTATGTCTTCTGAACCCCAGTGTTTTTAGAAGAGTGCTTCTAAAATTAACATACCCTGTTTAAACTATGTCCACAGACAATGATACTTAGAAGAGCTACATTCAAGTCCAGTAGCACAAGATTTTTGGGGGTATACATTTTCAAGAATCCAAGCTCCGTTTGTCAGATACCACTGAGAATTACGCCCCCCCCCATTAACACTTAGAATGACCCCTTCAAAATCTCCTAACCTCTAAAGCCGAATTATCAATGACTTTCCCCTTCTTCCTGTCCAAGCTCTCTTGTAGTCGGTTGGGGTATCAGAGAGAGATCACAGAGACCCAGGTTCAAATCCCTACACGGCTACGAAGCTTGCAGAGTGATCTTAGGCCAGTCAAACTCTCTCTTCACCATCCACCTCACAATGTTGTTGTGAGAATAAAATGGCATGTGATGAATGCTACCCCAAGTTCTTTTATTTTGATTTTTGCATTTTACATCAGTATATCGATTTACATTTTATTCTTGTGAGTCTTATCTATTCACATTCTGCAGCCATATATAAAACATTTTCCATCTTTTCTCAAATGCTTCTTTACTTTTACCTTGTAACCTTAGACTTAATCTATCCATTTCTGCTACTAATAGTTATCTGTTATCTCTTTTATTGAAGGCAAGTTCTCTTCTTTCCACCTCTTTGCTAATAGTATTCTCGCAGCCGTAAAGCAGAAAATCCCCTATTCCATGAATAAAATCAGGCACAAAGAAAACCAGAAGTTGGCCTTGGTGACAGGAGAACAAAAAAGCAAAATGCATGCCTTCCTGCACCATCTTTAATCCAAACTACAGTGACTATGCAACTTTTATTAGTATGCAATCTATTGTAAAGGACTGGGAATGGTATCGCTCTCAATTTGTGTGTGTGTGTGTGTGTGTACTGCAAAGAAACCCACTGCTCCCCCAGTTAAAGTGCTGAGTTGTTGCAGCTCTAGGGTCAGTAGCCAAGGGTGTCGGCAGGGCCCAAGGGGTGACTCGCCACGGTCCGAATCGATAAGAAACATGTACTTACAGTGAGTGCTGAGACTGATTGTGGCCCAGCTCACTCCTTTCAGATGACCGTGCCGAGTCCGCCGGACTGGCATTTTAGAAAAATAAAGTTACTTCCCACGCTGCCACATGTAGAGCGACGCTTTACAAAATCCGTCCAATTGATTTCTGCGTTAGGCATAGAGGACGCTGTCTCCAAATGACACATCGGGGAAGAGGGCTTACGGCTAAACAGCAACTGAGTCAGGTCTTCAGCATAACAAGGGAAATCCTATGTGTGTGTGGGGGGAAATCCCCAAGGGAAAAACGAGAGAGAGAAAAGGGTGGGGGGACAGGGTAATCTCTGAAATACAGCCAATAACCCTAAAGACTCCTTGGGATATTTCGGACCTAAAGTCCTCCAATCAGAGCCGTGGGGACAGGAGAAAAAAAAACCCCGAACACATGCCCTTCCTAGACCATATATGTCTTAGATTAGGCAGACTTTGGAGAGACTGAAACAGGAGATGTGTCTTAGAGACCCATCAAACGGCATCACATGTCAGTTGTCAACGTGAAATACAGTAGGGTCCCTGAGGTCCTGTTTTAAGAAACAGAAATACTGGGTCAAAGAACATGCCTTAAGCAAAATAAACCAAAATAAAGGTCATTTACACAGACCCCTTTATTACAAGCAGCCCCTTTCAAGTAAGTAGGCAAACCTAGAAAGGAAAAGAAACACACACCCTTCCAGGAGCTGTTAACGTTTCAAGGTTAAAAATATTAGCTCTGACCAGAGGGTAAACAAGCAAAGCAGCAGGGAATATACCAGCTCAGAGGCTGCGGCTGAATCCGGGAAGGAAAAGTAGGGATCTTCGACTGGCTCCTGACAACCTTGTTATGTTGCCAGATATCTTTTGCCAGCACGCTTATTTCCCTGGTGAATTCTAATGAGATTAATCATAATTAATCTGGGGAAGGAAACCAAGTTCCAACTCAACAGATGTTTTTTTTAAAAGGCTGTACACGGCAGAAAGCGGCATGGAATTGCTTAATTCCATCACCGCTGCTCTCCAATTAGGAGTTTTTATTATTTAATTGACACCCTCTGGAATAATATTGCATGCCCTTTCGCCCACTGAGAAGAGAATGATAAAATCTAAATCAGAGTACCACAAAAACAAGGATCGTTAGAAATTTATATCTGATTTTGTACTCAGATGAGGTCAAAGAGAGTTAAAACCTCTTGGCACTAAATTGGGGCTGTGACTGCTGAGAATGACAAAGCTAAGACGGTTCCTTTTGGAGACACCACACAGCACTGTAGCCATTGGTGGTGTCCACACAGTGAAAGGCATGTATAGTTTCCCTTTTGCTGCTGGTACAACACAGTGTGAGTGAGAATATAGTTGCCAGGTCCAGCAGGGGGAGGCCTAGGCCAGCAACACAGTGGCGTTATGCTGATGTCACTTCTGATGCATTGTGGAAACAACATTACTGGCCTAGGCCTCTCCCTCCCCACCACCACCCCCGCAGCCACTGGTAAGTCCCCCTGTTGGCCACCTGATCAGCAGTGGTGGCAGTGGGACCTGGGGGGGGGGGGGAGGTGCTCTTGGTAGGTGGTCTGGCAGCCCTGAATGAGGATTCCACAGGCTGCCCCTCACTTCCGCTGGGAGTGGCTATCTCCCTTGGCCGGGCCACTATGGTGGTATTATGATGAAGAAGAGATTGGATTTATACCCCGCCCTTCACTCGGAGTCTCAGAGCAGTTTACAAACTCCTTTCCCCTCCCCTCCCCTCCCCACAACAGAAACCCTGTGAGGTGGGTGGGGCTGAGAGAACTCTGACACAAACTGCCCTTTCAAAGACAGCTCTTGTCAGAACTGTGGCTTGCCCAAGGTCATCCAGCAGCTGCATGTAGAGAAGTGGGGAATCAAACCCGGTTCTCCCAGACTAGAGTCTGCACACTTAACCACTACACCAAACTGATGATGATGATTTTAAATCAGGAATTGAATATTGTCTCTGTACCAGGTTCTTTGAATTCCCAGCTTTTTTTTTTTTTAAAGCAAGCTTCTATTGCCTTTAATTGCCTTTCCCTTTATAGCTCTGCAACGAAAGGGTCTAGAAACATTTTTTTTCAATAAAAGTTGTGAATTCAGAGATCCTAGTACACAGTCTGTTACAACATTATATTGATGGAATGATATTCAACTGCTGATTTTTAAAGCCCCCCAGTGATGGAGGGAGGAAATGGCAGCTGCAGCAATAGGGTCGGGGAAAGTGGCTGCCATGTGGCTGGGAAAATCAACTCTCCCCCGCCGGCCAGCGCCAAAAATCAGGGGGACCTGGCAACCTTGAACCCTAACAGGAGCTGTAGTGCAGTCTCTTGCGCAGAGCCCATGGGGTTTTTGCATTCCCCCATCAGCTTGTAAGAAGAAGCACTGCAGAAGCGCCCACAACACTGGTGTAATGAGAGAGCCCAACCTGCATTCAAACCTCCCAATGAGCTGTGGTTTGTCTATGCCAGTTTGCTGCACAAACCCTAGTTTAGTATAGTAGACTCACATTATGAGACACAGTTTTCCCATAAATCCCTGACAGTCTGGTGCCTTCCTCTCTTCCTGCCTCCAAGAGGAATCCCCAGACGCACTCCCAAGCCCCTTACATTTCCAGGCTGCTGGCAAAACCTCACAATATATGAAGACGGGCTGTTATTTGTGGGCGGTAGAGGACAACCCGTGGAGGAGAGTTATTTCATATTGCTCGCCCTGAGTATGAGATCCCAGATTTCTTCCCCAAGCCCTTAAAAAAAAGCAGAACAAAGCAAAGAAGAATCAAACCTAACATTAAGGAACTGGCTGATGGCCCTCAGTTAAAAGGGACACAGAGGAAGCATGTCTGAGATCTGTATCACAATATCGCCTTGTCTACTTGTTTGTATTGGTGGTTTGGGTAGCATCTGATGATAAGGTTTCATACTTGGCGAGTGGTAGTGGGTTAAAGGACAAGAACCACTGATCTAACTGCTTCACTGGATTCCTGAGCTGTTTCCCTCTGAAACTAAACACAGCCTCAGGCTGTCCCTTCTGTTTTTGCCACATCTTTTAACCTTTAAGGAGCTGCGGTGGCTCAAGTGGTTAAGACGCTGAACTGCAGGCTGTCGAAGGTCAGTAGTTCAGCAGTTTGAGACCCGAGTTGCCGCATGACGGAGTGAGCTCCCGTCTCTAGTTCCAGCTCCTGCCAACCTAGCAGTTCGAAAGCAAGAAATTGCAAGTAGATAAATAGGTACCACTTTGGTGGGAAGGTAACAGTGTTCCGTGCGCCTTGGTGTTTAGTCATGCCGGCCACATGACCACGGAAACATCTTCGGACAGCGCTGGCTCTTCGGCTTGGAAACGGAGACGAGCACCGCAACCCTAGAGTCGGACTCGACTGGCTTTCGAGCAAGGGAACCTTTACCTTTACCTTTTTAACCTTTACGTCCAGCAGCAACCAAGATGATGAGGGGGCTGAAGCACCTTCCCTATGAGAAAATGCTGAAGAGTCCAGGACTTCTCAGTTTAAAAAACAGACGAGGAGGAGGAGGAGGTGGTGGTGGTGGTGGTGGACTAGATGGACCACTGGCCTGATCCAGCAGGGCTCTTCTTATGTTTTCAAAGATCAATTTTTTCCAGGGTATAAGCTTTCTGTGCCAAAACTCACTACATCAGATACAAAAATTCAAAGTAATCTTCAACTCATGAAAGCTTACAGCCCGGAAGATTCTGTTGGTCTTTTAAGATGCTACTGGACTCTAATTTTGTTTTGCTACTACAGACTAACACAGCTACCTGCCTGATACTATCTCTTAACCTTGTTTTCTCTCAGGGAAAGAAAAATTAAAAGCTTGGAAAGAAAATATAAATGCTGACAGGCACTCACTCTTTCTTCGCATATAAAGTGGAGTTTTGAAGGGGAGGTATTTTTATGGCAGTAAGTGAGGTGGAACCATGTTTTGTATGGAGCAATTTTTTGGGGGTGGGGGTGGAATTTGCCAACCTGCACAAAAGCATGAGAGCAGCCTGGATTTAGTCATTACACTAAACCGGAGCTGAGAGCCAGCATGGTGAAGTGGTTAAGAGTGTGGGACTCTAACCTGGAGAACCAGATTTGGTCCCCCACTCCTCCTCCACAGGAAGCCTGCTGGGTGACATTGGGCCAGTCACAGTTCTCTCAGAGCTCTCTCAGCCCCACCTATCTCACGAGCTGCCTATTGTGGGGAGGGGACAGGAAGGTGATTGTGAGCTGCTTTGAGACTCCTTAGGGTAGAGAAAAGCAAGGTAGAAGAATCAATTCTTCTTCTTATATCCCATAGTTAAATTAAACTGTGTAATGTGTGAATGCAAACTTTGTAATAAACATATGAGCTGTAAGTGTTCTGCGTGCAGCAGTGTTGAGCATGTGGGAAAGGGGGCTGTTGGAAGGGAAACGATGCCACAAGGAACTGTATCGCCCCAGGATGCTTAAACCTCCAAAGAGTTCAGTGGGTAATTAAAACTGTCTAGGGATGCCAGCTCTGGGTTCAGAAATACCTGGAGATTTGAGGGTGGAGCCTGGGAGAGTGGGGTTTAGGGAGAGAAGGGACCTTGGTTGGTCATAAAGCCATGCAGTTGACCTTTCAAAGCAGTCATTTTCTCCAGGAGAAAGTGGAATAAATCCAGAAGCTACAGCTGGTGCAAAATGCGGCAGCCAGGCTTCTGATGGGTCTCCCCATGTGGGAGCACACCCAGCCGGTCTTGAAAGCATTGCACTGGCTGCCAATAGCATACCAAATTCGTTCCAAGGTGCTGGTTCTCACCTTTAAAGCCCTTTATGGTCAGGGGCCTACATACCCGAGGGACCACCTTTCCCTACGTGTTCCCCAGAGAGCACTGTGTGCAGGGTCTCAAAATCGACTAGCTCTCCTGGGTTCCAAAGATGCCAGGCTGGCCACGACCAGGGCCAGGGCCTTTTCAGTGGCAGCTCCGTGCTGGTGGAATGAGCTCCCAGAAGACATCAGGGCCCTGTGGGAATTTTACAGTTCTGCAGGGCCTGCAAGATGGAGCTCTTCCACCAGGCCTTCAGTCAAGGAGCTGCATCTAGTAACTGAACAATGATAAGGCCCTGTCCCCTCCTGGAACTGCCACCAGCAGCCTGTGCCTGCCAGTATAAATAGATCAAGATGAGCTGATCATCAACACAGATTGCATCCCATTATGATTTGTTTCCTGTTTCAGACATACACAGTTTGACTGGGCTTTGTATTCCCCCCCCCCCATCTATATGCTCTGATTGGATACCCCAGGGTACCCTGATCGCATCAGATCTCATGAGCTAAGCAGGGTTGGCCCTGGCTAGTATTTGGATGGGAGACCTCCAGGAAATACCAGGGTCATGATGTGGAAGCGGGCAATGGCAAATCTTCCTCTCGCTCTCCCTTTCGATGGTCGTTTTGCAAACACAAGAGTCACATTAGTTAAAAGAAAATATCTTTACTACAAAACATGGGTAGGATACTTTGGATAAAAAGAAATAAAACACAAGATTACATACTTGCAGTTACTTTCAGCACTACATACTAACGGCTACATCTTTCTATCTACCCAGCGGCTACAAGAGAGCGCTTCCTGTGCTTCACACAAAGGGCCATAAAACTTGTGAATACATTAATGCTAGATCAAAGCATTTCCACAAACAAGTTGTTGGTTAACCAATACAAAAGCTACAGGTCACTTCATTAGACTAAGCAGCTCCCTCAAACTTTCCCGCTGTGGAATACATTATGTAACACAACATCCTGTTTCCTGACAAACAACACTTAGGCCGCCCTGCTTCCGGCCCTCATTCAGCCAGGAGGAGGCAGGAGAAGAGGGAGGGTAAGTTGCTTCCTCCCTGCCTCTCCCCACCCCTGCCTGCCTGGGGCCAGGGAGGGCCTCCGCGGGGCTTCCTTGCACTCCCGCCGGCCTTGCAGGTCCACCGCCGGGCCCCTCATGGGGCTCGGCAGTGGAGCTGCAAGGCCGGCACCGGCGGCCGGGACCGTTGGGGGTGAGGTGTGTGGCCTTATGACACATTTCCGGTGATGTCAGGAGGTGTGGCATATGCTAATGAGTTATGCTAATGAGTTCCCCTAGCTCTTTTTCTACGAAACGACCCCTGGACTGAAGTGTAGCAACTTGAAACTCCAACAACTGCACATGGCCTTCTATGAAGACACAAGTCTCTTAAGGTCTCTCCTGTAGATACAGTGCCCTCGTACTCCCACACACATGATGCCAGACAAGTTGGCCATTTATGATTGGGAAAGTACTCTTTAGATAAGGCTGATTGGGAAAGTACTCTTTAGATAAGGCCTCTTTCTCTCCTTTTGACTGCACCCTGAATGTGAACTGGATCTACTTGAATAAATGTAAGTTTACCTTTTTTGCAATACCCTTCTTGGGAGTTTTATTTACTGCACTCAGTGTCACGCTTCTATGACTGGGCAAAATTCTGCAATATTAACCAAATATCCCAATAAAACCATCTCTGAACGTCTCTTGCCTTGAAAACCTTATGGGGTCGCTATAAGTCAACTGTGACTTGACAGCAAAAAAAAAAAAAAAAGATATGAAACTCAGCTGCATTTGTCTTCACCTATTCTGCAACATTGGCTTAAAGTGCACAATTTTAAGGGACAAGTCCATTCATCTTTTCCAGCTAGAAACTCCATTCATTTGTTTACACGCACACACATGCCAAAGAAACATTACAGGGGGGGGGAAGTTGCTCTTATTCCTCCTGAGTTCTATGATACAGTGCTAATGTAAATGAGGCCAGAGACACATTCTGGCCCAAACCAACATGACAGACAGTAAACCCAACAGGCTCCATGGTTGCTTCTTTGAAATATATTGCATTTATTCAGCACTGTCTATATAATACATGGATTTATTCTGTAAATACAAACAGTACACCAAGGATCGTATCACAGGCGCAAGGGGCCTAGACAGACCTGTGCCTAGGGGCAAATGGCACAGGAAGCTTTTCACAGGCAGTCACGAATTCCAGTCTGGCAGAATTCAGTAACACCCTTGTGCAATGACAGCCCGAAAATGTACTCATGCCAGGCCAGTTTGTCTTACCAGCACACAGGATTTTAAAATAGACAACTTTCAACAACAAAATACTTGGTAAATGTATTCTTCAGCACCTGACTGAACAAGATCCTATTTTAGGATCGTATTGGCCATTGTATATTCCTACCACTCAGCCAAGCAACCATAATTAGAACCAGAGAAACATGGTAATTACAGTGCCTCAGGAGGGCCTGAGAAGATCAGAGTTGAAATCCTCCCTCTGCCCTGAAGGTCACTGGGGGAACTTAGGCCAGTCACTTTCTCTCTGCTGAATCTACCTTACTAGTGTTGCCAACCTCCAGGTGGTGGCTGGAGATCATAAGAACATAAGAGACGCCAATGTTGGATCGGGCCAAAGACCCATCCAGTCCAACACTCTGTATCACACAGTGGCCAGAAATACCAGGTGCCATCAGGAGGTCCCCCAGTGGGGCCAGGACATTAGAAGCCCTCCCACTGTTGATCTCCCGCTATTACAACTGATCTCCGATCATTGGTCATGCTTCCATTTCACTGTGGTAGCCAATGAAGTGAAACAATTTTTTCCTAATGAACAACAGAAGGTATTGAGCATCTAAAGTGCTCCTGCTGGAAGCAGGCCAATACAAGCACAGTCTAAAAGGAAGATTTTTAAAAAAAACCCTTATGCCATATGAACATTCTACAACCAGAGTCAATAAGGCAGCTCAGAAAATCAACAGGTTGAACAACAGGAAACAAATGAAGGGATGGGAGGCAATTCACTCTTTTTTCCCCAATGTGCCATTCTTTGCAAGAGGATGGGTGCCTGTTACCAATGTTTGAATGACATTTTAAAAACAGCCACATGCATTTATTGTTTGCAATAGCCTAATATATTTTTTAATTGACAGTAAGGAATAGAAGCCCTGACCTAGATGGCCCAGGATAGCCCAATCTTGTCAGATATCTAAAGGTTAAGCAGGGTCAGCTCTGGTTAGCACTTGGATGGGAAACTACCAAGGAAGTCCAGGGTTGCTACACAGGCAATGATAAACCATCTCTGAACGTCTCTTGCACTGGAAACCCTACTGGGTCACCATGCGTTGGCTGTGACTTGACAACACATCCTATCACCACCTGTTGCATAATACTCAACAACTAATATTGTGTTGAACAAAGTTTCTTGATAAAACACATTTTTCTCCAACTTTTACTCCAAGGAGCCCCAGGTGATGTTTGTGCATGGTTCTGCCATATTATCTAAACAACAACTCTGTGAGGTAGGCTATGCTGCAGAAGAGTGATCGGTCCAAGCTTCTAGGGCCTATTATGCACGGGTGTTTTGCTTCACTTTCACTGAGCATGTCCGCTGGGTATTCTTTTTTGTTCTGCACTGATCCCCCCCCCTTCAGCACTCTGTTCACTTTCCAGTCACCGTTTCCCCAGTTTTTTTAGAGTGGTTTTGTGCCGATTTTCCCTTTGTTTCACTTCCGAGCCAAAGGTAATCCAAAAGCATACAGATTCCATTGGATTACCCCACCCCACCCCTTTCCTGACACTCGAAGGTGACTCCCTTCCTACATCAAGGTCATTCTGCCCACTATGTACCTTCTGCCATTCATTGGTGTGTCCCTCGTTGTTTTTCTTTTTTCTTTATAAGCAGCATGAGTCTAGCGTTATCAGGCTATCACTAGTCTCATGCCGTTTGTAGAAAAAATTAAATGACTCCCAGCTGGGCTGCCCTCTCTCGCCACCCAGTTCATCTTGCAAATCCTGTCCTTTACAGAAGTTAATTAGTTCCACAATTTATAGACGTTAAATTAGTTTCACACTACATCTATAACTCCAACTGGACCAGTTTTTCATGCTTCATCTTGCATTTGTGTCAATCCCACTTTTCTTATCAATCAACAATTTTAAGTGGTGCTCACACTCCATGACTGAACAGATTGTTCTTTTGATTGGAGTGTCTTTTAGCCCGGCCTGTCTCTATAACACCTCTCTGACCACCCTCTCCCTTCTGTTGCTTGCAGCCTTTAATATACATTCATCATCCTCACGGATATACGCTTCATGCATCCAATGAAATGAACTCAGAAAAGCCTTGTCCAGAATAAATTATGCCAAGTCTTTGGACTCCACAGCCATCCATCTGAAAAATTGTCATTTCTGAAGGAGTTCAGGTCAAAGGCAGCTGAAACATCGCAAAAGTTTCCCTGAGAGCAGTTACATTTTGCTTCACGTCCTTCGAAGGCTGTGGGAAATCCTGCTGCTGTTCTGGCAATATCAAAGCAGCAGAACGTTTCTTCTTGTCACACCCCACACTCTCAGAGGTAATTTAGAGATAACCTGTCAGCTCCACTCAAAGGTTCAAGAACATTTGAGCAAAATGATGCTCTCTTGTATCCTTACTGGAGTACCTCTCACCAGCATCATTGTCAGCCTCTGCTTTTATTGTTCACACTGAAAGCCACAGAACACGCACAACTGTTCGAAAAGATATCAACTCTGGGTTTATTAAGAAAAAGATATCTAGGACTGAGCTAAAAGGGAGTGTGCTTGTGTGTGCTTTCTTTGTAATAGTGCTTGGCAGTTCCAAAAACTGACTTCCTTCTGGCAATTTTGTCCGGACCTGGATGACCTAGGACAGCCCAGCCTCATCAGATAGCAGAAGCTAAGCAAAGTCCAGGGTCAGTACGCACAGGGCTCTAGTTGGGGGGGAGCTCTCAGGTACGGAGCTCCGGAAGAGAACCTCTAGGGGGCGGGGCGGTCACATGGTGAAGCCCCGCCCCCTTCTTTACCCCGCCCTCTGCTTCGATCCTCATTCCGTTTGGGAATGAGGATGAAGCAGGAGGGTAAGTAGCCGGGCCTTCTGACACACTTCCGGTGATGTCAGGGGGTGTGGCCTTCTGTCACTTCCGGTGATGTCAGGGGGCGTGGCATATGCAAATAAGTTATGCTAATGAGTTATGCTAATGAGCTCCGGCAGCTCTTTTTCTACAACAAGACCCCTGAGTACGCAGATGCATTAAATGGCAAGCCACCTCTGAGCATCTCTTGCCCCGAAAACCTTACGAGGGTCGCCAGAAGTCAGCTGTGACTTGACAGTAATATGTATATTTGGTAACTTTGCAGAAGCTCTCTGAAAAGGAGTTAAACACATTTGCCCATTATACTAAATCATAAACAAAGAATAGAAGCAAAGAAACAGGAGGTTTCTTGAAGTTGCCAGCTCTGGGTTGGGAAATACCTGGAGCCTGGGGAGGGCACGGTTTGGGGAGGGTATAATACCATACAGTCCACCCTCCAAATCAGCCATTTTCTCTAGGGGAACTGGTCTTAATTGTCTGGAGGTCAACTGTAACAGCGGGAGACTGGAAACTGGCAATCCTTTTTGGAAATTCTGGATGTGATGTCCCCTGCCTCAGACCTCCAGGCTGAGTGGCGAGACTGGACAGCTAGATAGGTACACTGACTTTTCTTCCTGTATCTACTCTTCTGTCACTGTCCTCTTTGATATGTAGACTGTGATCTCAGGGACCAATTTCCCTTTTCCTGCTTCTCTCTCACTCTGAATGAAGACTTGCTCTCTACCTGCACGCACCAAGAGAGGGACATGCGGTCCTCTCTTGGCACCATGAGGCAGATGGGCCTCTCGCCATCCGCCTCCATCTGCCTGCCATCCTTAATTTTGTACTAAGGTTTTAATTAATTCTATCTTGGTTTATCTCTGGTTGCACATCGCCCAGAGCCCTGCGGTAGCAGGGGTGAGGCGATTCATAAATATAAATAAATAAATGATAAATGCAGCTGGTTACATGGTGTTATGTCATCATCATCCTGGGCACACGATTCCTGATTGTTTGGAATCACATTCCAGGAAGAAAACAAACTTTTTTTTAAAAGCTACAACCATTCATAGTAATGAAAAATGATATGTGTTTGGATTATTCTCAGACAGCGCATCTCATGAAAGCGCTGTTTTCAAACTCAAAATGGAACTGTGCGAATCTTCAGATTAATCCCAAACAAAACTTGAGCTGTAGGTGTGTGTTTTTGTCACTGTTTTACCATGTGCACCTAAGAGAAAACTAGCTTTGTGTGTCTTTCATTTGCATAGTTTAACACACTTTTTGTGGAATTGTAGGATTTTTTTAAAAAAATTCCTTGTACGTCACTTTGGATATTAAGATAAATAGAAAAGCAGTAAGTCAATTCATAAAACAAAAAGAATAGTTTCAAATTGTGTTGTTTCCTGAAAGAACAAGGGCGAGAGCTCGTGTATGTGGCACGGGAGAGAGTCTACAATCCTGCTAGAGGGCAGCACCGCAAGGGCAGTAGTTTTAAGGGCACTGTTTGGTTCACACTGTACGCTCCATGAGAGAATGAACCTGCCTATTTTGTCTACACATTTTAGTGGGACAGCCATGCCACTCTGATACGCAAAAGCAAATGGGTGTCTTGTGGCACCTTAACAGATTTACTGAAATACATGGAAGGATTTCCATTTGCAAAGTTCCAGAGAGTAGCCACATCGGTCAGCAGTAGGATACGTAGAATCAAGTCCAGTAGCACCTTAGGGATCAACAAGGTTTGGAGGGCCATAAGCTTTTGAGAGTCAAAGTATCCCCATATGTTCCCCCAAGAGCACTACGGTCAGGGGCCCAAAATCTATTAGTCATCCCGGGCCCCAAGGACATCAAATTAGCTGCTACTAGGACCAGGGCTTTTTCGGTGGCGGCTCCTACCTGGTGGAATGAGCTCCCAGGGGAGATCCGGGCCCTGCGGGACCTTATGCAGTTCCGCAGGGCCTGCAAGACGGAGCTCTTCGGCCAGGCCTTTGATTAGGAGCCGCCGCCTCTACTATACCACCACCACCATGGCTTGGATGAGAAACATCTTAATATTGAAGAAGCCCTAAGCCGTGGGAAGTACCACTCGGAACTTCGGACCTATGATTTGCCATCTTTGGATCTTTGGAAATTATTGAGCACCATGTTTTAACCTACGATGTTTTAAGATGGATTATATGTTTTTAAATTACTATGTATATTATGTCATTATTATGGCAAGGTTTTGCCTTGCCCCTGTAAGCCGCCCTGAGCCCACTGGGGAGGGCGGGGTATAAATGCGAAAAATAAATAAATAAACAAAGGCAGCTTTTTACTCTTGAAAGCGTATACCCCCAAAATCTTGTCGGTCTCTAAGATGCTACTGGACTCAAATCTTGCTAACAGATTTATTGAAGTGGGCCGTAGTCCAGAGAATCTTAAGATTCTCTGGACTACGGCCCACTTCAATAAATCTGTTAGTCTTTCAAGGGCCACAAGAATCTGACGACAATGCCATGAAATTGTTTCACTGAACCTTTTAGTCTTTATAGGCCCATAGAAATCTTGGGAGGGGTGTGTGTGGGTATGCAACTGTGTAAGTCACTGGGTATGCCAATATTTGTTATACAAATAATGATATCATTATTATTTTTTAAATTATCATACTATTATCCCTTCCAGTGGTTTTTTTTAGGGATGACGCAAACTGCACTCTTGAGCTGAGCCTTGGATCACCTGCGCTCGCTGCTGTCCACAGAGGGTTACCAGATCTGGGCTGGGAAATACCTGGAGATTTGGGGGGTGGGGTCTGAGGAGGGCGGGGTTTTGGGGAGGGGAGGGACTACAGTTGAATGCAGTGCCACAGGGTCCATCTTCCGAAGTGGCCATTTTCTCCAGGTGAACTGACCTCTGCCATCAGTTGTAATCCCAGGAGATTTTTCATCCACCACCTGGAGGTTAGCAACTCTAAGTCCACAACTGCCAAACAACTTTGGGGATGATTAGTCACTAAGGCAGCCCAGTTTACAAAATGTGGTCTGATAATACTGTTCGAGAGTATGTTTACTAGTTTTTACTGTAAAGACGTTTGGTCTAAATTATATGTAACGCATTTTATAGTTGCTGTTTGCATGTCTGGCTTAAGTCCTTGGGTCAATGAAGCTAATAAATGAAATGGACTAAGGCAGCCCAGACTGAGTACTGCAAGCTGCTTTTGCATCTGCACAGTAGGGGAAATCATGGATGGCTGGGTCAGGTGTCGGGATGGGGGGTTACAACAGCTCTCAAAAGGCCGAGCAAAAATGTACATGTGAAAAATAAGCTTGACGAGACCCAAAAATATACAAGCATCAAAGAGTAAGAATTTCTTTTATAAATACAGTGCTTATTTATAATCACTGGCTTCCCAATTTATTTGCTCACTGTTTATTTATACAATTGGCTGCCAAGCGGTGAGCAGCGATGAAAAGACTGGGAGGAAGAAATTAGGACTGCCATTGGGCTGTCAGTTTATTTATTTATTCATTAGATTTGTACCCCGCCCTCCCCAACGGGCTCAGGGCGGCTACAACAGAGGCAATTGCCATAACAACAGTTAAAACAACATAAAAGCAATCATTAAACAGTACAGTACAGAGCAAGTACAGTTGTACTGTAGTGTACTTTGCACATGTAAAAAGTAACCCAATGAACAGGCTCAAGTTGCTCATGAATTCCTTGGCAAACCCCCCCCCCCCAAACAGCTCCCTGTTTGCTACCAGTGAGCAGAATGAGAGCCATTCAAACAGCCGTAATTTTTCTTCCTGTACTGCAATATACAAGGAGAATGGTGCCTCCTTGTAAAAGCAAAGACTTATAAACAACAAAAGGATGACCACAATAACAGTTACAGGAGTATGCCAGACACATTTTCCCCAGCTGGCAGAAGATAACAATAGATGGAGACAGACAAATCTTCTGGGGGAGGAAGTTCCAAAATGTTGGTACTGAGACCAAGAAGGTTCATTCTCAGTTTGATGTAGTAGTTAAGAGTGTGGACTCTAATCTGGGAGAACTGGGTTTGACTCCACATTCCTCCACATGCAGCTGCTGGTGTGACCTTGGGCCAGTCACAAGTTCTCTCACGAGCAGTCCTCTCAAGAGCAGTCCTCTCAAGAGCTCTCTCAGCCCCACCTACCTCACAGGGTGTCGTTTGTGGGGAGGGGAAGGGAAAGGAGATTAGAGTCCGCGCTCCTAACCACTACACCAAACTGGCTTAGCAGAATGGGACTTTCTTACCTCCTCTGCCCCCTCCAGTCCCAATTTGCCCCCTATCCCGCCTGAAGCAGCATTTGGGGGGGGGGGGATTTTAACTTCAGCTGGGGGTGGGGAGGATAAACCAAATTAACATTCCATATAGAGTATATGACAAAGGGGATCTTTGACTCTTGAAAGCGTACACCCTCAAAATCTTGTTGGTCTCTAAGGTTTTACTGGGACTCGAATCTATCTCCCCCGCTGCAGACCAACAGGCCTACCTTCTAACTCCATAAATGGGAATCCTTCGATGGAAAGGGATGGTTATGTATTTTACGTATCTTTGTATTTTATATTTCCTTTCATTGTTCGTTTGTTTTAATAAAGATAAAAAAAGATGGAAATCCCTCTGCAGAAACACTTCACCAGATCCAAGCCAACGTATTATATACTTTTATAAAGACGATCCCTTCTCCTCTTTTCCTTCAAATCGTGGCTTTGTAGTTATTAAACTCGAAGAGCCAACTAAAAGAAATGGCACTAGCGTCGATTCGAATAGCAGAAAAGGAACATATGCAACTGGCAAAAAAAGTTATTCACAGGAAAAGACCTAACCAGTGCTGATGGTATCAAACATTTCAGGAAAACAGAAAGACGTTTAATTCCATTTTTAATGGACTCAAGCGTAACAACCAAAAATGTTTAGATGAAAGTGTGGGAGAGTTTATACGATACCTTGTTCTTTTGGCAAAATGTGGGATCTGATGCTGTAATAGTTTCCATTTATGCTGTGCTTGTCACTCAACAAGATCTCAACACATGCGAAAAGAGCCACTGCAGTAACATCATTTTAAAGTTGAAAACATAATTTTCACCTTGCACATGTTTAAATTGGATCAGAATGACAAAGGTGTTTTTTTTTTGGGGGGGGGGAGACAAACTCAGCTTTCTTTGAGATATGATGTCTTAGACCTTTAACATACAGTGGTGCTAAAAAGATGAGGAGGACTTGAAGAAGAAGAAGAGATTGGATTTATACCCCGCCCTTCACTCGGAGTCTCAGAGCGGCTTACAAACTCCTTTCCCTTCCCCTCCCCACAACAGACTCCCTGTGAGGTAGGTGGGGCTGAGAGAGCTCTGACAGAAACTATGGCTTGCCCAAGGTCATCCAGCAGCTGCGAGTGGAGGAGTGGGGAATCAAACCCGGTTCTCCCAGATTAGAGTCCATGCACTTAACCACTACACCAAACTTGAACAAAGGTCACTCTGAATAGTTCAACCTCCAGTTTCTGACAGTAACCAGCCAGAGGCTTCTGGGAAGTTTACAATCATGGCATGAAGGCAACTGTCTTCCTCTATTATTTGCCCATAAGCAACTGCCTCTGACACTGGAGGTTCTATTTCACAATCATGACTGAAAGCCATTGATAGACACACCCCCATCTTCCATTGAATTCAGTAGCCACCAATTCTATCATTATGCATTGTATGACAAAGTACTTCTGCCTGTTCCAAATCTATTGCCACTCCATTTCATTGAGCGACCCCAGTTTCTAGGGTTATGGGAAAGGGAGGGGAACAAAAATCTCATTCCACAACAATCACACTTATTCTAAACTAAAAAGCCACAAATGCTGAAACGGTTTCTCACAGGCATGGTGCCCCAATTGTTTTTGGGTCTGCACTTTTCTGCACCTTACCCCGTTCTACGAACTCTGAAAACGCACACACCATAGAAAAGCTGCTGCCATACCCACTGGCAATGTTAAGTCCTCCATTACTGCAAGGAGTGCACATAAATGCTGCAAAAATAAGTCAGGGAAAGATCTCACAGATTCGACTGTGCCAGCACTCGAGCTTTCTGGAGCTCTGCAAACAAGCATCCAGGCCTCGGATCCACCTATTACATTTTTATCCCACCCTTCCCACAGGGTGGGATATATGGTTCCCCCTGACTCCATTTTATCCACCTGATACTGCAGAGAGAGTGCCCGGTGAAAGGTCATCTAGCGAACTTCACAGCTGATGAAAGAGGATTTGAAACCACTTCTTCACATACAGTCCAGCTTCTATATTACACTAGCAGACCTGGAAGGGGGTGGGAGGGGGGAACGGGGGACAGAAGACCAGGAAACCTGCATGGGGTTAAAAGGGTTAACCTCTGTCCTCCTGTATGGTGGGTCTGGGTCAGGTATCCCCTTAACTGCTTTGTCTGGGGTTTGATTTGTTACTATTCATGTCTCTATTGCAGATTATTACAAAAATAAAAACTCTAAAAATAACTCTAATCAAAATTAGCTAGACTCCCTGGACTTTGGGCTGTTGTCATCTCTGGATAAAGTTAAACCATGCTGAATGTTCTCAGGGGGGAAAAAAACACCCCTAAGCAGTCTGCAGCTCTGCATTAGCAGAAATAAGTTCCTATTTTAACAAGAACGCTGCCATATGATAGCATTACATGGCAAGTTTGGTGTGGTGGTTAAGAGCACGGACTCTTATCTGGGAGAATTGGGTTTGATTCCCCACTCCTCCACATGCAGCTGCTGGTGTGACCTTGAGTCAGCCACAAGTTCTCTCAGAGCTGTTCTGGAAAGAGCAGTTTCTGTCAGAGCTCTCTCAGCCCCACCTACCTCACATGGCGTCTGTTGTGTGGAGGGGAAGGGAAAGGGATTGTAAGCCGCTCTGAGACTCCTTTGGGTAATGAAGGACAGGGTATAAATCCAATCCCTTCTTCTTCTCTTCAAGGTGAGGGAAAAAAGATATTTTCCCTCAGGATTTTTGTGCCCTCCTGGTTGAATGCCACAGCACGACAGTCAGCGCCTGTTGAAATAATGGTCCCGACGTCAAGGGCTTTACCAAAGGCTCTGTGTGATCCCCAATATACAACAGGAAGAAGTCCCTGTGGAATTGTCTGACAGAGATGGCTGAGATGGAATAATCCTATTCGTTTTCAGCACTTCCCTGGCTCATGAGGCAGACCTTAGGGTAGCATTCCTTTAAAAAGAAGAATGGCCCTTGTTTTGTGGAATTTTTAAACATATGCCTGTAAATTCAAAAGCCAAACCCTACTAAGACTGTTTTAAATTGGCAGAAAACTGTCATTTGTTAACATTCTACATTTAAACGTAAGGTTAGCAGGTCCCCGGAAAACATGCCGTTTCAAAAAAAGTTTAACTGCGGTTAAAACAAACAGGCTCTGTAGAAAGCATGCTAAGAGCTGTACAAGCACTCCCCCTCAACCATCATACTGATTAATTTTAGGCCATACAAGTGGGTGTTTGAATCAAGTAAGCTGTTTAAGTCAAGTGTTTGGCATTAGTGACACTGTAGGGCCCTGCAAGTGCCTAAACAATCGGCATCGAGAAATGCAAGCAAATGTTAAAAATAGAAGGCATCCAAGACTTGTCTAAAAAACAGAAGTCACCCTTTGTCATGTTTTCTTTTTTCACCAGTGCTATGCCTGGATTGCAATTTTGACATCACAAAATTTTGACATTACAAAATGCGGAAAGGAACATGCGGAAAGGAACCTCAGAAGAGCTTTCGGCTAAACATTAGGAAGAACTTCCTGAAAGTTAGAGTGGTTCCTCAGTGGAACAGGCTTCCTCGGGAGGTGGTGGGCTCTCCTCCTTTGGAGGTTTTTAAGCAGAGGCTAGATAGCCATCTGACAGCAATGCTGATCCTTTCCACTCTTGAATCTCATCCCTGGTTTTATCAGAGTTCAAGTTACGATACCTTGCATTTATCCCTGGTTATAACAGCATCCGTTTATCCTGGGACAAGTATGGGGCGAAACCGGGGTGACCCCAGTGTTATGTGGAAACAAAAAATACCCCGAGATAATTACAGGGGTGAACCTGAGTGTAGTGTAGAATGTAAGTTGGGGACAGGAAGGGTTGCCTCAGTGCTTAGTTCTCATGGCCCTTTCTTACACGCTAAGGGAAATGCCGACGGCCACTTTGGGGTCAGGAAGCAATTTTTATCCAGGCCAGTTTGGCCGGGGATCCTGGAGTTTTGTTATCATCTTCTGAGAATGGAACAGGGTCACTGGGAGTGTGGAGGTATTTCTGAATTTCCTGCATTGTGCAGGGGGTTGGATTAGATGACCCTGGAGGTCCCTTCCAGCTCTCTGATCCTATGAAATCATATTTTTTTTAATTTAAAAAAATGTTTTCCTAGCATTGTCTACACAACAGTGCAAAGTCCTGTGTCAAAGCCATTCTGTTTTGTGAGCTGCAGACTGGCAACGAAACTGTGTTTAAAACTTGAATCCAGTCTTTGTGAATAACAGTCCAATTTGGGGTATGACAACAATTATACAAATAGGGTTCCCAACCTGAGGGACCCCCCACCATTTCCTGCTGGTGGCCAGGGGGGGCTGGCAATCCTAAATAAAACCCACTGCATTAGATGCTTGAAGTGGGATAGTTATAGAGATACATGTAAATAGTTAGAACATAAGAACATAAGAGACGCCAATGTTGGATCAGGCCAAAGGCCCATCCAGTCCAACACTGTGTCACACAGTGGCCAGAAATACCAGGTGCCATCAGGAGGTCCACCAGTGGGGCCAGGACATTAGAAGCCCTCCCACTGTTGACCCCCCTAGCACCAAGAAGACAGAGCATCACTTGCCCCAGAGTCCCTATCTATACCTTGTGGCTAATAGCCACTGATGGACCTCTGCTCCATATGCTTGTCTAATTCCCTTTTGAAGCCATCCATGCTTGTAGCCGCCACCACTTCCTGTGGCAGTGAATTCCAAGTGTTAATCGCTCTTTGGCTGATTTGACAGACGTGTACAAGACAAACACACACCACCAGTCACAAGAGCAGTGGTTGGCTGTTAACTGTGTTATCACCTCTCACTGCTCTTGTGAACCATCACTATCCACACCTTGCTGAAACTTCTCATGGCAAAGTCACAGCCTTTACCTCTAGCAGGTTGCAGTTTTGGGGTTTTACGGTATGTTATCTCTTTCTATATAGCCTTAGGTGAGTATGTTTGGAGGTAGGAACATATACGCATGCATCCGATAAGGTGAACTTTAGTTCTAGAACATTTCTGTCTTAACAAATATTATTTTAGTAGCCTGTAGTTTAGTAGCTTTAGTAGTAGTAGTTCTTCTGTAACAGATTAATATGGCTGCATTGACCTCAATGGCTCAGGTTAGCCTGATCTCGTCAGTTCTTGGAAGCTAAGCAGGGTTGGCCCTGGTTAGTACTTGGATGGGAGACCACCAAGGAACTCCAGGGTTGCTGTGCAGAGGTAGGCAATGGCAAACCACCTCTGTTCATCTCTTGCCTTGAAAACCCTCTGGAGTTACCATAAGTCAGCTGCAACGTGATGACAAGTTCCACCACAGCACGGAAAAACCGGCCACTCTCAGACTATAGCCTCCCCCCTCAATACAAATGCCTTCCAGGGTTCACTGTCATCCAGACTAGTTTTCAAAACTGATTAAAAAAAATGAAAAGCAAATAACACAGTAAGGTTTGTGATACAAACAAAATCATTATTTGAAAGGAAGCATTCTACATCATGCCTTTATACATGCATTGTATCTTTACAAGAAGCCTGCAGTGTAGGCCAGGCCCAATATCATCTTCCCGTCATTGCAGACAGGTAAAACAGCTTAGAGGGAACACCGGTTACCACCCCAAATGCAAAGTGCCTACATCACCCAGAAGTGACATAGGTACGTCGATGACATCAGGGGGCAACACTCTGGTTTGGGGGCAAAACTCTACGGTACAATTAGCTTCAAACAATAGAGTTTTGTTCAAAAACCAGAGTGTCACCCCCAACATCACCAATGTGCCTATGTCACTGGAGAGGGCATGCGAAGAGCTGAGAGAAGTTACACTGGGGTCATCTAAAGCTCCTTGGGAAAATGCAGAGGCTTTCCAAGTCTGATGTCCAGTCTGCAACCAGTCTTTGTATACGCCTGGGGCACAAGAGCCCACAGGCTTACTGAACCCATGAAGCAAATCCTTCTACTCTAAACCTTTAATGGTCACTGATATAATATTTAAGAGCATACGCTGGCATCTGGAATTTAAGACTTTTGGTCTTACCAGGATCATGTTACTAGAAGCCACATACTGTACATACGTCCTTCCTCTATGGGGGCAGCTGGATCAACGTTTGCAACTGAGAGTAAGAATCCTTGAAGAAACCTGAGCTCTCGGTTTTAACGTATAAACTTTCATGAGGATCATAAAAGGCTGCAGACCTAAACACTTTCACTTGGAACTGGGTCCCACTGTCCGGGACTTGACTTGAGAAGAAGCACACTTAAATATATAGATAGATGAGACACATTAGATATACAGTTTAGATAGAGAGAGACACAGACAGACAGATCTATCTCAACTTCATGAAATTATCTTTATTAAAGATCAAGTATTGGCTTCCGATCACAGAACATATCTCATGGTTGTACAGCCTTGTTTAGTCTTGTTTAGTTGGAACTGTAGACAATATTTTTACTATATCTTTTCACCACCTGGGTTGCTAGGTCTTACCTTATGTCCAGCAGGGGGCTCCTGGCTCCTTTCCGGGAGTCTTCTATGGCAACACTCTAGTGTTCGGGGCAAAAACTCTATGGTAACCATAAAGTCCCCCCCGAATGCTAGAGTGTCAGCATGCGACAGCCCCAGTGTGATGACATCACTACCAGTGATGTCATCGCGTCAGCAGCATCCCCATGGGATGCTGCTGTTTGGGGGTGGGGCTTCCCCTACTGGCCAGTGGCGGGTTGGGCCCCCCCAAAACAGGGGAATCCCCTGGCCCCAACAAGGGGAGGGCAACCCTACCACCTGTAGCATAAGCCTGGCTCAAGTCCAGAATTGCAACTTTGCTATAGTCAAAGGCCTTCTATCAGTTTAATCAGCCAAAGGTTTGCACCTGAGTAGTCACTGACTTCTATTTAGCTTGTGGGTCCAGAGGCATAGACGGAATGCAGGCAAGGAAAGAAGGAGCCAGACAACCTGTTCTTTGGATAAAACAAAGGCCACAGCTTTACTGACTTCATAACAGGAGTATTGGTGCAGCGTGGGGGCGGATCCAGAATTGGGCAACCCGGTTGTCACCTGATTAACCCCACCTCTCAGCCCACCTGCTGGGGATGAAACCGTGGAGTGGCAACTGGCCCTGCATGGTTCTTATGCCACCTGGTGGTGAGAGCCCCTCCACCAGCTCCTGAGCTGGCCATGCCACTGAATTGGCTCCACCCCAAGACCCCTTAAGGGAGTCCCCAAACCAGGGGAGACAGACACGCAGGCACAGCCCCCCCTGCAAAAGGATCTGACCCCCTGCCCAAACCACCAGGAAAGCTGAGACAAGGACAAAACATAGAAAACCGAAGCACAGCTCATAACAACTGAAATGCAAGGAGTGTGGGAGGAAAAAAGCCTCGCAAAACTGAGGGCAGGAGCCCAGCAGCAACCAGTTAAAAAAAGAGGCGGGGTGGGTGGTAGGAGCCCCCGGCTCACCTGCAAGCATGATGCTCGCAGACGCCAGCCTCCAACCCTGGCTGGATCCTGCCCACTGGTCCTCCTGAACATGGGGCTGGGCAGAAGCCCCGCACGGACACCTCTTCCTGCTTCCCTGCCCCAAGTTCCACAAAGACCATGTCAAGTGAGTCCTTGCCCCAGGAGCATAAAGGGAGTGCAGGTGAAGAAAGAAGGAGCCAGACAACCTGTTCTTTGGATACAATAACGGCCACAGCTTTATGGACTGCATAGCAGGAGCCTAAAGGTTTGCACCTGAAGAGTCACCGACTTCTATTTAGCTTCCCTCTAGCTAATGCCTTGACCTGGATGGCTCAGGCTAGCCCGGACTCATCAGATTTTGGCTGCTAAGCAGGGTCAGCCCTGGTTAGTACTTGGATGGGAGACCACCAAGGAATTCCAGGGTTGCTACGCAGAGGCAAGCAATCGCAAACCACCTCTGCACATCTCTTGCCTTGCAAACCCTATGGGGGTCTCCATAAATCAGCTGCAACCTGACAGCTCTTTGCACACATACACCTGATATATACCTTCCAGCCAATGGTGCACTATGCTAACAATCCTATGTTCATCGCAGGCATAATGCAACAATAATACCATTAAAGACAGAACAAAGTTTGAGTCCACTGGCACCTTTAAGACCAACAAGGTTTAATTCAAGGTATAAGCTTTCATGGGCAAGGACACTTCTTCAGATACTGTTAAAAGCAAACAACACTTAATAATACTATTAAAGACACTTTGCATCCATTTTAACTTTTATCAGTATACATACCCACCCACTATACATTTATAAAAATAACCTTTAACACTAACCTAATGGAATACAAAAATACCAAGTTAATTCTATGAAGATAATTCATAGATCTATGGAGCTTTTTGCAGCAGTTGGTTTATCGCCAGGTACCCAAGGCAAGGAACGTCAATATCAAAGAAGTTGATTTTTAATTCCAAAACTGTTTTATTTATAAATGTTCAAGAAATTACAATAATCTTTAATCATCTAGCTGTCCTACTTAACCAGGAACGATTTTACTCTTACGCTACTCTCGCAAGATTATCTTAGCCCATATAGTCATAGATAAGATACACTAAACGTATGTATTTACCATGTTAGCAGATTTGTGTACCTTTAATCGTAATGATATCTCACTTTTAATGCAAAAGGTATATCACTATTCGCCATTAACCAATAAGTGTTATCTTCCAGTTATGTTTTCCTACCATCCTTGACCAGGTATCTTGCTTATTATTTTCCTGACACTGCTTCCACCTGGATTTAACTTGCAATTAACATGTTTCTCATATCTGCTGACACAAACCAGACTTCAGTACTTCAAGGCTATACTGACCTGGGGGCATTTTTATTCCCCATAAAGCATCTCTAGACTTTCACTTGCACAGGCCTTCCTTGGTTGTGGCTTGCAGAATTAATTTATTTAGGTATTTATACCCCATTTTGCTCCCCAGTGGGAAAGCAAAATAGCTTACAATGTAATTCCTCCCCCTTCCATTTTATCCTCACAACAACCTAGTGAAGTCTTTAAACTGAGAGAGAGGGACTGGCTGAAGTTACCCAGCAGGCTTTCACAGCAGAGCTGGGATTCAAACTTGGGTCTCCTAGATCTTAGTTGGACACTGTAAACACAACATCACACTGGTTTTTAATGATGTCACCAGCCATGGCCATCAACTGCTCCCTGATATTTTTAGCTACATCCATAACAACATGGCATACACACCACAGAAAGAGAAGATCACTAATCTCACAGACACTAGCCCAGGGGTCCCCAACCTGTTTCAGCCTGAAGGCACCTTTGGAATTCTGGCACATGGTGATGAGCACAACTACAAAATGGCTGCCACAGCAGGTGGAGCCAGCCACAGAAATGGCTACCACAAGAGGTGGAGCCAACAGCAAAATGTCAGGGAATGAGGTCATGCTTAACTGTAACACACAGGAAATATGTTGAGGATACCTGCACTAGCCAATAGGCTTTCCTCAATAACTAGGTTTTTTCCATTCAAGGTGTCATATAATTGAAAACCTGCAGAATTGGGATTTGTTCCAGAACAGGGAAAAAACCCAGCATGTTAAAAAAACACACACCAAACTAGTGTTTTTGTTATCCTTCTGTTCCCCTCCGGAGTTCAGGGTACTAAACATGGTATTCCTTTAGTCATTTTTTCCTCACAACCACACTATGAAGTAGGTTAGGTGGAGAGAAAGTGACTGGGCCAAAGTCAGCTTCACAGCAGTGTGAGGATCTGGATTTGGGTCCAAAACACTAATTACCACACCACACTGCCTCTCTAAAAAGCAGTGAGAACATTTTTGCCATTCTAAAAATGTGATGTGTCTGTCTTCACCCATCCTTGAAAGGAAGATCTGGTAACATCTGAGTGAGGCAAAGAAACATTGAGAGCAAGCACCTCATGACGACACGACAACTCACACTAAATAAGAAAAGAAAAGAAGAAAAAGGCTTGTTCGCCCTACCTCCATCTTGCTGCGAGTTCATGATATTCAAAGCAAACAGCATTGCGTTGGAGAACGTGGTCGCCTCTTCCTTACTGGCGAAGTTCAATCCATACACCTGTCGTGCATCGCGCCACTGATGGAAAGTGGGCGTCGCCTGATTGTACTTCAGTCCTTTCACAATTGAATAATTAATCACTACCTGAAATGGAAACAGCAGAGCGGAGTACTAAGAAACTGAAAGAAAAGTAAATGAAGCGATCACTGTCGGGGAGAGAGAGAAGTACTATACCTTTTGAAAGATGCGTTCACAGAGATCACATAAAAGACGATACTCACCAAATCTCTGCCTCCCCATCTCCTTTTAGCATTTTCTTATCCTTTTATATACAGTCAAAAGGAAAGTTAACCTGTTTTGACAGTGACTCAAGGGACGATTTCCACAGTACAGAACATGCAGTCTGTGTCTGGGGTCCCCCACACTGTGTCGGATGCATTACACATAAATGTTGCATGCTCCCATCCCCAAACCATTAAAGTACATGAAAATGGTGCACAAGAGAGACTTGAGCGCCATCATCACATTACAGTCATTATTCAAACAGGCATAGCATGTGCAGGAATCGAGGAACTCATATGTGAATGTTGCGTAGAGTAGAGATCCTGGACCCAACTTGCATACGCCATAACATGGAAATCTTAGAATGGATTTGCTGGCTGATTGTAGCCAACTGTATTTAGTTTTGCTTACAGACATTTGCTTTAGCCCACACCTCAATACCGTTCCAAAAAAAAGTCCTCTATGGGGGGGGGGGAACAACCATGTATGGGATTGTATGCTATTCTTGTGGCTAGATTTTGTTTTTGAAATTACTGGATAATAGAACCAGCAGAGAAGTGCAAGGTCCTACAGCCAGTTGTTTGTCTGTTTGGTCATTCTTTTTCCGTTTATACACTGCTCTCCTGGCCTCGACCAAACATTCATGGGGATACACCGCAAAGACAGTTAAAACAGAATTGAAACACAAAAACAGTATTCCACAATATCAAAAGAGTCCAGCTGGCAGAACAGCAGCAGAGCTAAAAAGAATGCAAAAAAGCAAGCAAGTTGGCCCACAAGGCCCTCTGAAAGAGAAAAGGCTGCCACCTTTTGAAAGAGAAAAGCTTCTGCCACTTTTCTAAAATCTACGAAAGAGTGACAAAGGTCCACAAATTCTAGCATGGCGTGCTGTCAACCAGCAAACCCTTCCCCCTCCCACAACTCCTCAGAGTGACAGAAGACCAGGTGAAAGGGAAGGGCATGTTGGGAGAAAGCACTGGGGAAGTGGTGAGAGAGACTCACATGGTCTCCACCTTCTGCAGGAAAAAAAAGCCCCATGCAAATGAAACAAGACCAAGCACTTCTGGTAGAGTCCTCTCCTCTGGCACGCAAGACAGACTGGGGGGGGGGGGGGATTGGAGTCTTCTTTTCATGTATTCAAGACTCTTGCAGAAGGCCGAAGCTCTTGTGCTGTTTCTCCCTTCCCTAGAGTATGTGGAGGGTTTGGGAAAGGAAAAAAGGGGCTGTTCCTTGCAATGTTCCCTCTAAGCTGTGGAGTCTTGTGAGCAAAAATTCTACTTTGTGAGCTACTGGCATTAAAGTTGTGAGCAAGCAATTTGGCTACTGCATAAATTAGTTTGCTCTGGAGCCATCCTTCCTGAGCTGAGACAAAAGTGTGTGAGCCGGAGGCTAACTCAGAGTCAACACTGGACTCTCAACCAAATACAGGGCTGACCCTGCTTAGATTTCAAGATTTGGCTACTGCATAAACTAGTTTGCTCTGGAGCCATCCTTCCTGAGCTAAGATAAAAATATGTGAGCTAGAAGCTAAAAAACTGTGAGCTAGCTCACCCTAACTCAGCTTAGAGGGAACATTGCTTCCTTACCTTGTCTTCGAAACCCTGCAGAAGGTGAACTGGCTCTCTGATTCATAGCCAAGGACCACAATAAGACCATAAGACGAGTCCTGCTGGATCAGACCAATAGTCCATCTAGTCCAGCACCATGTCTCACAGAGCAGCCAAGGAGTTCCTCTGGACAGTCAACAACAGGGTACAGAGGCCGAGGCCTTCCCCTGATGTTGCCTCCTGGCTCTGGGATTCAGAGGCTGACTGCCTCTGAATGTGGAGGTTTTCTTCACTCGCCATGGCTAGTAGCCACTGATAGACCTCTCCTCCGTTAATCTATCTAATCCCTTTTTAAAGCTGTTTATTCCTGTGGCCATCACTACATCCTCTGGCAGCAAATCCAACATTTTAATCACTCTCTGTGTAAAGTAGTATTTCCTTTTCTCTGTCCTGAACCTACTGCCCATCAGCTTCATTGGATGCTCTCGAGTTCTAGTATTTTGGGACAGGGAGAAAAATTTCTCTTTGTCAGCTCTCTCCACCCCAGGCATGATTTTATAAACCTCTACCATGTCCCACCTTAGTCATCTCTATTCTAAACTGAAAAGTCTCAGACTCTTCAGCCTTTCCCCATAGGGAAGGTGCTCCAATCCCCTCATCATATTGGTTGTCCTCCTCTGGGGTTTGGGGAGGGGAGGAACTTCAATGGGGTATACAGTTCACCCTCCAAAGCAGCCATTTTCTCCAGGTGAACTGATTTCTGCTACCTGGAGACCAGTTATAATCCATTCCAAGGAGATCTCCAGCCTGGCAGTTGGTAACCCTAACAATAAAGTCTACAGTGTTAAACAGTTTCAGCAGGGAATTCATGGAAGAGATGTCCATCGATGGCCACTAGCCATGTGGACTAAAGAAGAAGAAGAAGAAGAAGAGATTGGATTTATACCCCGCCCTTCACTTGGAGTCTCAGAGCGGTTTACAAACTCCTTTCCCTTCCCCTCCCCACAACAGACACCCTGTGAGGTGGGTGGGGCTGAGAGAGCTCTGACATAAAGTGCTCTTTTTCAAGGACAGCTGTGCCAGAGCTTGTGACTAACCCAAGGGAAGCTGTATTTCCAAAAGCAGTAAGTTTTTCTGAAATGTAGTGCTAGGAGTCAACATCTGGGGAAGGTCTTGGTCTCTATGACCTGTTGCTAGCCCTGTGGGACAGCTGGTTGCCCACCGTGCGTAACAGGATGCTAGTCTAGAATGACCCCTGGTCTGATCCAGTGGGGCTCTTCTTGTCATACAGTGCTAAGAACAGTAAAACTTTGTACTTATCCAGCAAATTCATATCAAGAAATTCATGAAAGCCCTCCCCCCCTTTTCATAACACCAGTGGAGAAAACATCAGAAGACGCAGCAAGCTCTATAATCTTGAATCTCTATAAACAATTTTAAACAAATAAGCTTCATTCGTTTAGTAGAAAATAACCTATGTTCCATGTGGGTTAATGACTACTCTCCTCTGCACCACCACCACATCAATAAACAGAGTAAATTTGAATTGTATTGTGTATTTGCAGGCGAGAGCTTGCAAAAGTGGGGGTTACCCCACACCCACCGGCAGGCTGGCAACCGGAGAAAAGGCCCTCTGCCTGGCATTCACCAGCTTCAAGTGAAGGGGAAGCACATGGACCAGGGCCTGAGAAGTTGATCTTAACTGAAAGGAAGGCTCATACCGGAGTATGGGTCACAGATTAAACAAAATGCAAAATGTGTGGTGTCTTTCTGGGGAGGAGGAGCAGGGAGCACTTGGAGCTGTGCACATGAGTTTCATTTCAACACCGACGAGGAAGATACTGGTGGAAACCAGAATTACTCACTTGCTGATCTTGTAGTTTAACTCCGACTACTCTAAATGTGTTACTGGCAGTGTTGTGGTAGATGTTGATTCGGCTGAACCCTTGCTGGCCGGGCTTTATTGGCACCCATTTCTTACTGGTATCGTCATAGACCATGACTGATGCCCGGGCTTGGCAAATACTCTGCTCACTGTAGAGTGGGGGAGAAAAAAGAGAGAGAAGCAGCTATTAAACAATAGTAAACATGCAAGCTGTACCACGTTTATAACTAGAAAGAGAGAAGGCAATGTTCTAGAACTTATGAGGTATGTTGTCAATGATGGACTGGACCATGTAGTACGTGTGGCCACCATTACACCTGCCAATATGTATCCTGGCACCTATGCACTTCTTCCCAAAAGCAAACAGCCTATACTGGCTGTCCTCCACTTGATTACGGTAAGGGATACTTCAGAACATCCCAGCAGGCATCATCTTTGTGTCAACAGGGACATTTGGAAATAACTATCTGCATGCTCGGCTTTGAGCCTCCAAACATTTTGTGGAACCTCCCAACACCATGTGATTGGACCCCCACCCCCATGGCAGCCATTTTATTTTAATTTTTGGTGAGTATTGGTCTCTGTGTGTTTGTGTTGTGTGTGCACATGTGTATGTGCTTGTGAGCCTGGAAGTCGTGGTGACTTCCGGCAACCCCTAGTGGGGCTTAAGACTTCAGAGAGGTAGCTTGATTGCCTGCCTCTGCACCCTGGCCCTGGTATTCCATGGAGGTCTCCCTTCCAAGTACTTGCCAGGGTCGGCCCTGCTTAGCTTCCAAGATCTGACCAGACTGGCCTTGCCTGGGCTATACAGGTCAGGGCTGACGGTAGCCATTTTATGATTCATTACACCCTCCATTCTTTGCTGTGCTACGTCTTCCCAACATTCCAACAGGTCTGACAAGATTTCAGAACCCTTCGGTGCTGATCCCCAAAGTGGGTCTGTAAACAGAATGTCTCATACCACTGATTGAAGCTCACTTAAAGCAAATCAAAAACTCACTAACACATTTTAGCCAGCCTTCTGTACATACAGGTACCCATAAAAGTATGATCTTGTATATATAAGCATACACATAAAGCCGGTAGGGATGCCAGCCTCCAGGCAGGGCCTGGGGATCCCCTGGAATTACAGCTCATCTCCAGACTACAGACGTCAGTTCTCCTGGTGAAAATGGGTGGACTCTACGGCACTGTATTCCACTGAGGTCCCTGTCCTCTCCAGGCTCTATTCCCAAATATTCAGGAGTTTTCCAACCTGGACCTGGCCACCCTACCACCCCCATCCCCCTCTGCCATTGGCCTATCAAGATCAATATTGTCTATTCAGACTGGTGGCAGCTGTCTAAGGTCTGTTCCACCTCCTACTACCTGATCTTTTAAACTGGAGATAACTGGGGATTGAACTTGGGAACTTCTGTATGTCAAGCAGATGCTCTGCCATTGAGCCACAGCCTCTCCAACATGAAGTGGCCTGATATAGAGCCAGAAAACTGTATCACAGTAACCCAGTATTTTGAGCCGCAATGGCTCTCCAAGTTCTCTCACACTGGCTCAGTCCTCCTGCCCAAGTGTTGTGGTGTTTTTTTAAACAGCAGTTCTCTGCCACAGAGAACCTTTTTAAAAACCAAACCAAATCTTCCAACTTGTGCTCATACAACTGCCACAGTCTGATCAGACTGATCCTTATCGCTTTCTGTTCCTCTGGAGATGCTGGTTGTGGAACAGGCTACAGGAACTCTGCATTGGGCCCTCTCATCCTTGGCTTAACCCAGCCCACACAAAATTGGGGAAAGGGTTGGAGCCGATGCTCAGTAACCTGGAGAATCTGTTAATATTTTTGTACTGTTTTTCTTCGTACATGCAAAGCAGTTTATAAACGAGGTACAGAGATATCAACAATTTTTTAAAAAATACGTTAAGCATTCTATTGTCATCTGTTTAGATGCAGAATACTAAGGGGCAAAATGAATTCCTTTACACATTAAAGTCCAAGTTGCATGAAAATAACTCATTCGAGAGCCCAAATAAGATTGTGGGCAAGCTATCGTGAACAAGCCTTTTTGGAAGAAAAAGTGTATTTCAAAGCCACTTTCCTTCAAAAAATAAGAGGGCCATTCATCTTGCAGACCCTTTCCTGATCCATGCTGATGACGCCTCATTTTCTCTGCTTGTGGCTGAAGGAGATCCTACGGCCACAGACCTGTGGCCTTATGCAGTCATGCCAAAACTGGATTAGGGATGATTTCGCATGCAACAGTTGTGGACTCAAACCTTTCCTCTGCTTGCTGTTTCCACCGGCTACACCATCTCCCCAGACTTTTCTTAACTGAGCTAAGGGGGAGAGGCTACGGAGAGGGTACTGTCCCAGAAAATTTATTTTATTTATTATTTATTTTTGGGATTTATATCCCGCCCCATCCAATATGCAGCTCGGGGCGGCTAACAAACAGCCATGCCGAAGTTAAAATATGCATACAAACAACAGCATAATAAAAACACTATATCTTGACATAAAATTTGGTGCTTTGATAATTTACATAAAATCCAAGATTTTATGGATGGGGAAAGGGTTCCCCAAAAGCAATGGATGGGGAAAGGGTCACACTACTGATCCACTTGGAGTTTCCCCCTCTATGCCATATAGTTGTTCAACACAACTTCCAATCTAAGATTTGGGGTACAGACCCTGCAGCCTGGACCCCATCCCCATACCCCTCATTGTTCCTTGTCCCCTTGGACTGGTTTAATGTGTTGTAAAAAGGCCCTTTAAAGGGCCAAAGGGGGGGGGGACATCGCACGAAGCAGAGCTTGGCTCCACCAGCCTTCCCCATAGTGGTGATGGAGAGAGTGTCCACACACCCACTGCCCTGAAATCACACCGCAGATCTTCCTCTGAGCCCGAGAAAAACGTACAAAGGGAGGGTTACAGGAGGGGACGTGGCTCAGTGGAAGAGCCTCTGCTTTGCATGCAGAAGGTCCCAGGTTCAATCCCCAACATCTCCAGTTGAAAGGACCAGGCAGTAGGTGATATGAAAGACCTCTACCTGAGACCCTGGAGAGCCAATGTCAGTCTGAGGCAGTGTTCCCTCTAAGCTTAGGTGTGAGCTAGCTCATAGTTTTTTGCCTCCGGCTCACACATTTTTGTCTTAGCTCAGGAAGGATGGCTCCAGAGCAAACTAATCTATGCAGCAGCCAAATTGCTCACTCACAAGTTTAGTGCCAGCCAGTAGCTACTAAAAGTAGAATTTTTGCTCACAACACTCCACAGCTTAGAGGGCGCATTGGTCTGAGGAGACAATACTGACCTTGATGGACCAATGGTCTGATTCGGTATAAGGTCACTTCATGTTTGTTCATGTGAACAGCACAGACAAATCATGCTCAGAGTGAACATGACGTCATGCAGATGTTCCCCTTTAACGTTGGGGCTTCCTGCTTTCCATGCAGGGGGAAATCGCAGTGCAGAAGCAGCACGGGGGTGTGTGTAGATATTGATCTGCTTAGGATTTTTTCATATTCGCAAGGGGGGAACAGCAGCAATAACACAACATCTGACACAGCTGTTTAATATTTTGAAAGGTTTATCATTCAAGCATTTCCCCAAACAGAGAAGCATAACTATAAAAGAATGCTGTGGGTTGCCAAACACAGGAGAGCACAGAAAGCCTTAAAGCAACAGAAGAACAGACCTCTTAAGAAAAAAAAGTGTTATCTTTCTAATACAGCTGCTGCAGAGCAGCGGCCTTCACTATGCAACCCGCAAGAGACACCCCTTTCATAAGCCCCCACACACACAGCTGTGACTGTCCACTGACTAAAACAGCAAAACTTATGGTTTCCTTCTCTCTAACATTTGTTCACAGATTCCTAAACAGGATATTGGTGTACATTCACAAACGTTCAAGGGAACCAACAGATGTAATAGAGAGTCGCAGAGCACGCGGCAGGGTCGCAGGCGGCCCCAAGCAGTGTTCCCTCTAAACTAAGTGAGTGTGAGCCGGCTCACCATTTTTTGAGCCTCCGGCTCTCACATTTGTGCCTTCGCTCGGGAAGGAGGGGGCTCCAGAGCAAACGGATTTCTGCCGGAGCCCAATCACCTGCTCACAACTTTAATGCCAGGAGCTGTCAGGTTTCCCCAGGGCATCAATGAAGTACACTCTTGCAGAAAAAGTTTTACTTTATTTGAAGCCATCGGTGCATAGACAGGATCACAGTTAGGAATGAGGGGGGTGCAACCAGCATGACGGGGTTTTTTTGTTTGTTTTTTTGCAAATATATTTATTGGGGTTTTATCATATAAGCCTGTATCATACACATATATTCATTCCACAAGACTACCAACAAAAACTATACAAATTCATTTTTCATTTCCTGCAACACAGAATCATCAATCAAACATCCAAGATAACAATTAATATACAACTTGTTCTTGTTCTTTTACCTGTCTGGAATTAATATACTGCCCAGTTAACTGACAAAGTCCTATTGGTACTATGGAGCATATATAACCTCCTGTTTGACTTCTTCTTATATGTTACCAGCTTCCTCCATCCTTTAGTAGTCTATTAATTCTTATTTCCAGTATGAAAACAGGGTTTAATCTCGTATTTATTTATTTTCCATTATCTTCTTTTTTTGTCTTTGGCTTTTTAGTAACTCTTCATCTCCCATATATTACTTACACCTTACCTCTGAGGTGTACTTACTCTGCTGTTCTTAGACATACATTTTCTTTATAACTGCACCACCCACCTTCAGCTCTTTTCAACCAGGTTGCTCAGTATATATAATTCTTGATGTGGCCCCATCTGTGTATACTTAAATCTGGAGACTGAGGTCATGGACAGACAAGGCAGATCTTTCTAAAAACCTGAAAGAAGCCCTACATTTTCAGAAATCTGAAATCTTTTTTAAAAGTATCCATTGTAGGGTTAACCCTCCCCCAAATAATAGAGTAGCTAAGCAATTAAGCGCATCAACAGGTCTACATATGAAAGCAAAAGCAATCAAGCATACACCGGGAAAAACAACAGAAAAGAAATTTGGCAGCTTGCTGACAGGAGCTCACAAAGTAGAATCGTTGCTCACAGGACACCACAGCTTAGAGGGAACATTGGCCCCGAGACACTCAGCTCTGTCCGGCCCCTCGTCTTTAATCTAAAACGGCCTCCCGCTCCAGAGAGCTGATAGCCGAGTGGACACATAGGGGCAGGGGCGGATGCACCGGGAAGCAGACGCAGCACGTTCTTAGGACACCAGGGCCCAGGGGGGTACCGCAAAGTTGGGGAAAGGGTGAAAAGCTTCCTTTGTACAGTATATTGTGTGATCCTGTGAATAGATTTTTGTACGGCCGCGGCGTGTACCCTTTGCTCCAGGAGCTGGGCTGGAGCCCCCCACGGGGACCGAGGTAAGACCTGGCAACCCTAATCTAAGGTGACTGGGTTAGCCTGGGCTACGCAGCAAAGGGCTAGAAGGTTCCTACCACATACCAAAGAGGTGCTTAAATGGCAAAGAAGGTTCTCAGTCCAGAAGTTGAAACTGTTAGGGAGAAGTCTGGATCACTGTATGTTAGAGCAAAAGCATCTTGCTTTACTTACACAACACACAAGCTTGCAGCCCATAACACACCTATGTGGTGAGTCCAACCTTGCAAGTGAGATGACAAACATGCACACAAGTGAACTGAATGCCCGGCTTACACTGATTCGTCTATAGATCTTTGACAATATTTTAACCCTGCTTATAAGCCCGTAAAACGGCACACCCATCACCCACCCACTCCCAACAATAGGCTATTTACAGAGGTACTCCTGGGTGATAGGTCTGTCCCAGGATCCTAGCAGTCCATTGTTCTGTGTCCCCAAGCTGGGGCTCATTAGATTAGGCTCAGTACACAACACTATTGTTCGGGGGAAACAAGCTCAACTAGATCCCCGTACTATTCCAGGGATTACTCAGGCTCAATACACAACACAAGGAAGACTTTGCAGAGGAAGGCAAGGGCAAGTCACCTCTGTTTTTCACTTGCCTTAAAAGCCCCGTGCTGGGGTCACCGTCAGTTGCAATTTGAAGGCACTTACATATGTAATTCCACCTTAAGAGAGGTGGACATGAAAGAGATGTATACAATTATAAATGGTGTGAAGAAAGAGATCCTCCCCCCTTTAATGCTGGTACTCAGAGTCCTCCAATGAAATCGACTCGCAGAGGATTCAGGACAAGACAAAGGAAGCACTTTTTAATGCAACATGTGATTAACCTGTGGAACTCACTGCTAGAAGATGCAGCGTTGGCTATTTGCTTAGACAGTTTTAAAAGCTGATTTCACAATAGAAAGTGTATTAGTCCATATCAGCGAAATGGAACCTCCATGTCCAGAGGCAATGTACCTCTGAACATGAATTGCTAGAATGCAAACAGCAGCAGACGGTTGTTGTCCCCCATTTCTAACTTGGCACCTTCCAGGAAGAATTTTGCTGGCCAGTGCTGGAAATAGGCCTAAATGGGCCCTTTGGTCTGACTGCGCAGCACTCCTAAGCTCTGAAGAGAACAACAATCCAAACTATTTGTTATAAATCTAAGAAGAAGAAAAATGGCAGGAAAATCCACTTCCCTGTGAATGCATGCAGACTTTTAAGCAAAAGCCGAAGAGTAAACAATTGCCTTGATTTCACAAGCCAGAAGCAGGAAACACAAAAAGAATTTATTTTAAACATCAGCCACTGTTTCAATAACGACAGTTGGGACATATTTCTGTGAATCTCTTAAAAAGGGCAAAAGCAATAGCCAGCTACAAGAAAAAAGACAATGACGTGCTCCAAGGGAACAATCCCAAATGTGGTAATTTAATAACAGAGATCCTGTAACATGCTGAGCACTGAAATCTGTGCTTTTGCTTCACAATGAGAGAGCCTTTAAAGTCACATGCAAACTCCTGAGGTTCAATCACCCAAGATCTTTCTTACATGCCCAGGGGAAGGCTTATCACCACTTTGGGGTCAGGAAGCAATTTTCCTCCAGGCCAGTTTGCCCGGGGGTCCTGGAGGTTTTTTGTCATCTTCTGGGCAATGAACATGGGTCACTGGTGGTGTGGGGGGAGGTATTCGTGAATTTCCTGCATCGTGCAGTGGGTTGGACTAGAAGACCCTGGAGGTCCCTTCCAATTCTATGATTCTATCTTCCTCACTGTAATCTGAACTGAAGCTACAATTTGGATGTTACAGCTGACACAGGACTGCCACTGAAAACAGAAGTCCTGCAACTCACTCACCCTTTCTCTATTCACAGTCAAGTCTAGGAACAGAAACTAACCCAACCACCAATAATGATGAATGAAGGCAGGGAAACCTGGGATCATGAAGGTATAATGTTATGCATTTTATACTCCTAGACATTACTGGGGAGAAGAGGATATGACGCAGGGCTGCTGTTTTGGGCCACAGCCACATGTTTGGTGTTATCTCTCATTCCAAGCATGAAATGAATCCTGGTGGTGAATGGGTCTTGTGTATGTGTGCAAAGAGCTGTCAAGACTTATGGCGACCCCTGCAAGGAGCTTTCAAGGCAAGTGAGTAGCAGAGGTAGTTTGCCATGGCTTTCCTTGAAGATCTCTCATCCAAGTACAAACCAGGATCCTGCTTAGCTTCTGAGATCTGACAAGATTGGGCTAGATACCATGCCACCTTCCTTCTAGAACAGGTTTTACCCAATGACTATAATGGGGCAGATGTAGGATATGTTCCTCAGGGATTGTGTCCTTCCTTATTCAGCGTCCAGAGTAGCCTTTCACCATACAGAAGAATGGCCCACTGACAGAATAATATGGGTTCGGCTACTAATGAGGCAGCATCCAATACTGAGTCAGAACAATATCTTTGCCCCAATTTATTTTTAAAACCAACTCCCCTAGGGATGCCAGCCTCCAGGTGGGACCTGGGGATCCCCTGTAATTACAACTGTATTCCAGACTACAGAGATCAGTTCCCCTGGAGAAAATGGCTGCTTTGGAGGGTGGACTCTCTGTGGCATTGTACCCCGCTGAGGTCTCTGTCCTCCACTCCCAACTCTCCAGGAGTTTCCTATCCTGAAGCTAGCAACCCAACTGGTGGCCAGGGGTGGGGGACTTGGCAACCTTAAACTCCCCCCCTCCCAGTAAATTTGCTTTGCCGGGGCAGAGTGTAACGATATGAGCTTATGTTTGTATTTCTGTATAGTGGTGATGCTGCATGCCTCTCTTTCTGTACTTATCCTGTCCTTCCAATGCCCCTTACAGGGTATTTTTAAAAACTGCATAAGGATTCCCCCCCCCCCCTTCAACTAGTTGCTGCCGGATTGGTGTAAGATGCAGAGCTGGTTGGGATAATGAGAGAACAAATGGGATGCCAAAAGTTTAATGGTTAGATTGATCTTTAGTTGATTAAAAGGTGGAGGGCAACTGTAATTAATGAGGGACTAATTTAATGATCTGCTACGGCAAATTAAGAGCACAGGCCTGTTTGTATTGAGGCCGTTTTGGCTTTCAGTGCGTTAATGAATATGGAATGGGAAAAGACCATATTAAAAGATAACCTTTTTCTTCTTACATATCCTTCAATATCTCAAAAGGCACCTTACACTGAAGCTTTGGTAAACTGTGAATGTATTTAATTTTAATTGATTCATTAATCAAGCCATCAGTAGGAAGGCAGATTAATCTGCTGACTGCCTTAATAAACCTCTTTTATCTGCAATCTCGACTTGCAATTGGAGCCTACAGGTACCTGTCTTACCTCTAATTACTTTCACAGGCAATCAAAGCTTCTTAAGCTACGGCAGGCTTCAGTTTTTTTCACGCTGAAGATGTAACAGTTCCTGTAACACAGGGCCAGACAGCCAAGCCAAACAGAGCCAGTTTGGTGTAGTGGTTAGGAGCCCGGACTCTAATCTGGGGGAACCAGGTTTCATTCCCCACTCCTTCACATACAGCTGCTGGGTGACCTTGGGCAAGAGCCATAGTTCCCTCAGAGCTGTTCTCTCTAGAGTAGTTCTCTCAGAACTCTCTCAGCCTCACAGGGTGTCTGTTGTGGGGAGAGGAAGGGAAGGAGATTGTAAAGGGTGGGGTATAAATCCAATCCAATCTCTCCTCTCTCTTCTCTCTCTTCTCTCTTCTAAAGTCTGCTGAAATCCCACCATACCAGGATCCATCTAGGAGACCAAATCTTACTCTTACGTTCTAATGGGTGGCTTCTGTCCCCATAGAATGAAAGTCCAAACCAAAATTGTGGCAGAAGGAGACTTAATGGTGCATTTGGCTGATTAATCTTCCCCCAGACGCTTTTCACCGAGGCACTTTAGCACAGCACTATGGCACCTGTTTGAACTGCTCTTATTTCCTCTTTAACATTAAAAAAAAGAGACAGCGACCCTTACAGGAAATGAGAGAGTGGGAGAGCCTCATGTGCAGCCTCCATAGCTGGTGCATGCAGCTGTTACACACACATTCTCTCTCTCTCTCTCTTTCTCTTTCTAGAAGTCTGAAGATTTGAGATTCTGTAAAGCTAAGAGAGAGAATCTCACATGCAGTGCTATGGAGGCCTATCATTCTAGCCTCCAGTTAAAAGACTCAAATGCAAAAGACCTCAGTCTGAGACCTCGGAGAGCCAATGACAGTCCTAGTAGACAAGACTGAACTTGACAGACCAGTGATCTCTGATTCAATATAAGGCAGCTTCATGAGCCCAGGTTTAACATAGATGGTTGCAGGGCTTTTTTTCCTGGAAAAAGAAGTGCCGGAACTCTCAAGCAGGAAATGAAGTTTTCGTTGTGTAGACTGAAAAAACTTTTAAACATTTTTAAATAATTTTGTCAATCCTGGAACTCCATCCTGGCATGTTCCCCCAGAAAAAAAACCCTGGGTGATTGGATCACAGTTTCTCCTTATAAACAATGCCAACAAACAAACAACTCCCCCCCACAACCATATATAACAACACTAAGAACTTGAAGAAGATATTGGAGTCTCAGAGCAGCTTACAAACTCCTTTCCCTTCCTCTCCCTACAACAGACACCCTCTGAGAGAACTCTGACAGGAACTGCTCTTTCAAGGACAGCTCTGACAGAACTATGGCTTGCCCAAGGTCATCCCGCAGCTGCAAGTGGAGGAGTGGGGAATCAAACCCGGTTCTCCCAGATTAGAGTCCGCACACTTAACCACTACACCAAACTGGCTCTCCAAACTTGGACAATTCATTATACAGTGTAGACCCAGCAGAGCCGATTCCTACTGATGAGCTGCATTTCCTTTTTAATGTCCTGTGAATGGACACAACAACGATGGTCTGTTTCACATGAGATGTTTTAACATTTTTGGTAAGTCTACAGGAAATCAGAGACCTGCGGTCCAACACGCTGTACTAGAAAGAGCCGGCTACCCTAAACCTCATTCAGCATTGGCTATTTTAATAAAAGGAAATGAAATGTCACGGCACAGGACGTGTGGCTGTCCTGCCATGCTAACATTAGCAGGTTGGTGAGGCAGAGCCGGAAGACCACAAAGACGCGGCCCCAAGCTGCAGACTCTAAAGATACCTTGCATGAACGAGGAAAAGTAACTACTTTAAATAGTGCATTACTTAATTAATTTGCTTATAGCCCCACGTCTGTTGCTGAGACTCAAACAAGCAAGATGGAGCACTATGTTTGGGGCAGTGTTCTGTACCTTTGGTGCTTGGGGGGGCAACACTAGGAGGGCTTCTGGAGTTCTGGCCCCACTAGTGGACCTCTTGATGGCACCAGGGTTTTGGCCACTGTGTGACGCAGAGTGTTGGACTGGACAGGCCCTTGGCTTGATCCAACATGGCTTATGCTCTCTTATGTTCTTAGGATTATGTAGCATAAAACAATGCAATCATATAGCATGAGATATCCAAACAATGCAACCGGACTAGGATCATAAATATTAGAAACGATGCCAAAAAAGGTATCAAGCAAGATATGTCATAAGTAATGCAACACCCCCACCCCACCCCGGAATTACAAAAATAGAAAACAATGCAGTAAGAGCAAGATAATACATACAGCGAACAGCAGAACAGACTACAATATTTTCCCCTTTACAAAAGCTCCCTTCTGGATCATTCCATTATAGTACAGCTTTCTTCCCTCTACAGAAATACCCTCCTGAACAATTCTGTTTTTCACATTTGGCAGAACGAGAGAATGGTGGGGCAGCCTAGAGCCGTTTCCAGTAGCACTCTAGCGACCAACAAGGTTTTCGGGGCATGGGTTTTCGAACGTTGAAGCTCCCTTCATCAGATACCTTTGTCAAAGCTTTGACTCTCGAATACTCATACCCCCCCCATCTGGTTGGTCTCTAAGGGGTCTCTAAGGTTGGTCTCTAAGGGGGGCTACTGGACTCGCATCTAGCTGTTGTACTGCAGACTAACCCTCTGAAAGAACTGTAGGGACCTTCCTGGCCTCTTCAACAAGCGAGGCCACAAGTGGGAGATGCAATGGAGAAGCATGTGTACAGGAAGCTGTCGAGCTCATCCATTTACAGAGGGGTAACCTTCTCAAGGCTTTGGCCCTCTGAGGTGCCTGCTTCCTAACAGATCTCCTCCTCTCAGCCCTGACTTCCCCCTCACTGGCTTTCCTTGGCACCTGAGAGAGGCTTTTCTTCAAAAAAACAAACAACAACCCTGTTCTTGGGCCTTCAGTGTTCACGTGACAGCCTAAATCTCCCCTTGTGGAAAAGCTTTACTTACAACTTTCCTGCCAGTTTGGTGTAGTGGTTAAGTGCACGGACTCTAATCTGGGAGAACCGGGTTTGATTCCCCACTCCTCCACTTGCACCTGGCTGGATGGCCTTTGCCAAGCCGTACTTCTGATAAGAGCTGTTCTTGAAAAAGAGCAGTTTCTGTCAAGAGCTCTCTGAGCCCCGCCTACCTCACAGGGTGTCTGTTGTGGGGAGGGGAAGGGAAAGGAGTTTGTAAGCCGCTCTGAGACTCCCTTGGGTAGTGAAGAGCGGGGTATAAATCCAATCTCTTCTCTTCTTCTTCTTCTGCCTGTTAAAGGAACCGAAGTAGCAGATTCCCAGCTGGGATCCAAAGCATTTTTTTGATATGATGCTGCAGAAGCCAGGTGTTTGGATTTGTTTGCTTGCTGTTTAAATACCTTATCATTTGACTACCAAAAGATCCATCTGGCCCTGAGGAATAATTTGATACACTAAGCGGAGTTACACCATTCTACGTCCACTGATGTCAATGCGCTTAATAGGGTGTAAACTCCACTTAGCACTGCACTGTAAAAATATTTAACATCATATCCATTTCTGGAGTAAAACATGTTTAGTTTAGTAGCACAGTGGTCTCCACTAATAGGAAGTTCCTTGTTGCCAATATATACACTAATAGAACAACATGTAAAAGAAAGAATTCACACAGTTTTTTAAATGTCCTGCCATGTGTGGTATAACTTCATGAATTTAATAAACTAGACTCCAAGAAACTTAATGTCATACAGCATCTGCATACTGCACTATGCACACTACTGCATAGTGGGAGGGCTTCTAATGTCCTGGCCCCACTGCTAGACCTCCTGATGGCACCTAGTATTTTTGGCCACTGTGTGACAGAGTGTTGGACTGGATGGGCCATTGGCCTGATCCCACACTGGCTTCTCTTATGTTCTTATCTGCTTATCTTCAAAGCATCACTAGGCTCTGAGGTTTGAGCTGGGTAAGGAATTTTACCAGTCCAGTGAAAAAATTCTTAGGCTCAAGGGAAGTAGACTAAAAAACAATAAAAAACAACCCACCCCTACAAAAGCAGAAACATTTACACAAATATCAGATCAGAATCAGTGAGGTTGATAAAAGGGAACACAGGCTATGGCAAATAAAATGCAAGTCAGAATATGTTCAAGAAGAAGAAGAAGATGAAGAAGAAGAAGAAGAAAAAGAAGTAGTCAATTTTGGATGGACTATTTGGTCCAATTGTTTTTCTGTTAATTGAAATAAAACACAGATCTTCCTCCTCATTTGACTTCATTTTTGACATGGAATCTAATATGTACAACATGAGACACTCCAAAGGTATCTGTCGAGGATGGGTGAGTGGGCATCAACGTGGCACTTGGGGTTCAATGTGCCCAAGTGCAAAGTGATGCACATTGGAGCCAAAAATCCTACTATAAATACACATAGATGGGGTCCAAACTGGCAGAGACTGACCAAGAGTCGTAGTAGATAACTCACTGAAAATGTCGAGACAGTGTGCAACTGCAATAAAAAAGGCCAACGCTATGCTGGGGATTATTAGGGAGGGAATTGAAAACAAATCAGCCAGTATCATATTGCCCCTGTATAAATCGATGGTGCAACCTTATTTGGACTACTGTGTACACTTCTGGTTACCACAACTCAAAAAGGATATTATAGTATTGGGAAAGGTGCAGAAAAGGGCAACTAGAATGATAAAAGGGTTGGAACACTTACCCTACGAAGAAAGGTTAAAACGCTTGGGGCTCTTTAACTTGGAGAACCGACGACTGAGGGGTGACATGATTGAGGTTTATAAGATTATGCATGGGATAGAGCAGGTTGAGAAAGAAGTACTTTTCTCCTTTTCTCACAGTAAAAGAACTCGCGAGCACTCAATGAAATTGCTGAGCAGTCGGGCTAGAATAGATAAAAGGAAGTACTTCTTCACCCAAGGAGTGATTAATACATGGAATTTATTGCCACAGGAGGTGGTGGCGGCTACAAACATGGACAGCTTCAAGAAGGAATTAGATAAGCATATGGAGCAGAAGTCCATCAGTGGCTATTAGCCACAAGGTATAGAGAGGAACTCTCAGGCAGGGGCAAGGGATGCTCTCTATTCTCGGTGCTTAGAAGGGGGCAACAGTGGGAGGGCTTCTAGTGTCCTAGCCCCACTGCTGGACCTCCTGATGGCACCTGGTATTTTTGGCCACTGTGTGACAGAGTGTTGGACTAGATGGGCCATTGGCCTGATCCAACATTGGCTTCTCTTATGTTCTCTTATGTTCTTATGTTATGTAGATAACAATCTAAAATAAAAATATGTTTTGTAATCCTTTTCAAGTGTCAGGGATTTCTTTTGCACTCCATGAAACCTGTTTTGTGCACTATTTTCAGCCATCCTCTTTCGTAACGCTTAAAATAGAGATCTGGATTTCCTTTTGCATGAAAGCAAGAGCCTTCCAGGAAATAAAATTTTATGTTCCATTTATATTTAAATAAATTGGCAGATTTTCAGGCACAGAGGCTGAAAATGGCTTAAAAATAAAACTAAAAAAAATCAAAGTAATGCATAAAAACAAGATCCAACATGATAATATGAGCAGAATATACTTTAAAAAAAACAAAAACCTTAATTCTTAGAAACCCTGGAAGAACGCCTTTACAGATTTTCTAAAATTTGCAAACAAAAGACTTAATCTTTTCCCCAAGGAAGTAGAACTATCAAGTTCTACAACACAGGTAAGGTGCCAACATGAAAAAGAGATTTCTGAGAGATGTTGATCTCACACGGTTGTTGTGAAACTAATGGAGGGAGGACAATGTATGCCCCCCTTGAGCTCCTTGGAACTCATGCAAGATAGAAATATAATGGGCAGAGAGTGATAAATTCAAAATTCTGTCAGGATAGGGTTGCCAGGTCCCTCCTGGGTTCTGGGACAAAGCTCTGGTATTTGGGCAAAAGCTCTATGGTAAATTTGGCTTCTACCATAGAGTTTTTGCCCAAATACCAGAGCGTCGCCCTGACATCCCAGATGTGATGACATCCCTTTCAGGTTACATGGGCAGTGACGTAGACACATCACAGCACACCAGATGGTTCTCCCTCTTTTTCGGGGTGTGTTCCCCCCCCCCGCCAACCAGCTCATTGACAGCAGGGAGGTGGGGCCTGGCAGCGGGGGGGGGGGAACCTGGCAGCAGGGGACCCTGCCTCCACTGGGGGGTGTCTGGCAACCCTATGTCAGGAGCAGAAATTGGCAACATCTCGAGCTAGAAATGACACCAACATTAGCTTCTCATATCATATACTGGCTCTGATCCTAGGTTCCTTGCAGGCTTGTTTCCAGTGTTATAGTTTTAAAAAAGGAAGCTCCCATCTAGGTGAGCTCAGGGACAAAGGGCTGGATACAATTTTCTGCTAATGAAAGTGGTGGAGGAACTTCTACCTTCCTACTGCAAATCCCCAACTGCCCCCTCATTCTGAGCACCCCCTAGCCCCCAGGAGCAGCCCTTCAGGGAGATCAATGGGCTGCAGTGGCTTTAGTAGACAATTTAGTCTGGATCAAACCCCAAGACTTAGATCTAGCACTAAACTAAAACCAGCCCCAACCAATACTCCCTCTTATGGAGTCTTGTGAGCAAAAATTCTACTTTGTGAGCTACTGGCATTAAAATTGTGAATAAGCAATTTGGCTACTGCATAAATTAGTTTGCTCTGGAGCCATACTTCCTGAGCTAAGACAAAAATGTGTGAGCCAGAGGCTAAAAAACTGAGCTAGCTCATACTAACTCAGCTTAAAGGGAACGCTGTCCCCAACAAAATCCCACAGACGAGACTCCACATCCTGGGCCTCAAGATGACAGTAGCAGCTACCAACCACTAGCCTCCTCTTGTCACTACCAGACTACTCATTTCCTCCTTCTGGCGCCTCCTAGTTTCTTCTTGAGCTTGGAGCAAGAGAGGAACAGGGAAATCTCAGCCACTGACAACATCTTTGTTCCTCTTTGCCGATCCAACCACATCTAAGCAGAAGCCAGATACTGTCGCTAAACAAGTGAGCGAACAAACAGCTGTCAGGGGCAGACTGACCATCTAAATTACTGGGAAAGCTCCCCATGGGCTCTAGCCCTGGGAGGGGCACTGAAAGCCATGAAAATGCCATGTCCCAGCCAATGTTCCCTCTAAGCTGTGGAGTCTTGTGAGAAAAAACTCTACTTTGTGAGCTGCTGCCATTAAAGTTGTGAGTGAGAAATTTGGCTGCTGCATAAACTAGTTTGTTCTGGAGCCATCCTCCCTGAGCAAAGACAAAAATTTGTGAGCTGGAGGCTAAAAAACTGTGAACTAGCTCACACTAACTCAGCTTAGAGGGAACACTGGTCCCAGCACTGACAGAAGTACTACAGGTAAGGTTCCCAGACCCCTGGGCCAGGCAGGGGATCCCCCGATTTTGGGGGCTTCTGCCCACCACCAGCCAGCTGGCCGGTAGGGAAGCCCCGTCCCCAAACAGCGATGTCACACAGCAATGTCCACAACACAATGACATCACGCGGGAGTGACGTCATCACGCTGGCAATGTCGCATGACGATGCTCTGCTTTTTGGGGAAAACTCCATGGTTTGAGCCCAATTTTAACTAGAGTCTGCCCAAAAAGCAGAGAGTCACCCCTGATGTTGCCGACACGATGCCACTTCCATGTGATGTCATCACATCAGGGATGTCGCTGGCCACTTCTGGATCGCCCCCCCAAACCCCCCCCCGGTCTGGCCACCCTAACTATAGGAGTTGCTTGGCTTCAGGAGCAACAACAAGCCATGTCAGTTCACGGGTTGCTTTTCTCCTGTACCATTTCTGGAAGCAACGGGAGAGCCGATGCCCATTGTCAGTACTGCTGGCTGGGTCTGAGATGGGCAGTCCCTTCAGTGAAGCCCCACAGCTCTGCACAGGCTGCTCAGCATTGGTTGTTCCTGAGCCACCTAAACCTCCCAGTCTGCCCCTAGTGGTAGTTAACAGCTGCTGCAGACACACAGAGCCTTTTCACCATGTGCAGCCTCACTTATTGCAATACTAAAGGGACTCTTGCAGTCTAATTTATCGTTCTAATCTTAACCAATTAATTATGTTGTATGTATATGTTTCTCAGCTAAACAAAACTGGCAATTCATTTGTCAGCTGTAATACCAGATCATTCATAGCAGGGGAACAATCAATAGGCAGGCTTTCACAAAGAACGCTAATATCCAATGAATGAAAAAGGTAAAGGTAAAGGTTTCCCTTGCTCAAAAGCTAGTTGAATCCGACTCTAGGGGGCGGTGCTAATCTCCATTTCCAAGCCAAAGAGCCAGCGCTGTCCGAAGATGTTTCTGTGGTCGTGTGGCCAGCATGACTAAACGCCAAGGCACACGGAACGCTGTTATCTTCCCACCGAAGCAGTACCTATTTATCTACTTGCAATTTCTTGCTTTCAAACTGCTAGGTTGGCAGAAGCTGGAGCCAGAGACGGGAGCTCACTCCGTCACACGACACGGCACTAGGGTCTTAAAACTAAATAAAATGAAATAATATTAACCACAGCTGTCATTTTCAACTCCCAGAACTAAAGCTATGTTGCAAGTGTACCACCCATGACAGAGAAGTCCTCAACCAGTTCTAAGAGATTGTAAATTTATACTTATTAGCTGCTATACATCTTTCAGAGGTGTCAAACTCATTCATTATGAGGGCCAGATCTGACATAAATGTTACTTTGTCAGGCCGGGCCATGTATGCCATAATGTAATGCCAGGTACCAGAGACATAAACTTTATAAAGGACACAGGCAAACCCAAGTAACAATATTATTTTTTTACTCAAAACACAAATAAAAGCCATTGATTCCTAGCAGTGAAAGCAACTAATTTACTGGGGAACCCACAAAAGTCCCAATAAATGTATTTAATTGTATGCAATATTAGTTTTTTTCCCAAGGGATACCTTAAAGGGGGGAGGACCTTACATTTCCATACACACCAGTTGCTTGTGGGCCAGGTAAGAGCCCTGGATGGGCCTGTTCCAGCCCCCAGGCCTTATATTACATTTCTAATCATTGGGATAGTGTCTTGCCTACCTCCGAGTCCAAAACCAATAACTGTACCACAAAGAAAAATTAATAATGATGTTGCAGCCGTTCATTTGGTATTCTGCAGCAAGGGGAATTAAGAGAGAAAAAACTTTATTTCCCAGACGGATTAAATACTAGAAATGTAACTGAAGAAAAATCACACCAGTTATATATCTGGATAGTCTTATCAACTTTATCCACTCTTCAGAAACTTCAAATCACAGAAGTATTGCTCCTTTCCTTTCATTCACTCACATACGCACATACACAAGTAAAGTGAACTCACTTTTACATGCATGTTTTCAAAGATAAATCATTATTGTTCATATAACATAATATTATTCTGCAGGCAAGTGGCCACAGATTCGCAGTAATGAGCCCCACATACTTACCTCTGTGCCATCGAAAACTTCTGGTGTATATTTTAGGGAGGGTGGGGAAAGAAACTAAATCTATCCAGTCTGCACTAAAACATAGTCTCTGTAACTTCACCAATGTATAAAGCAGAACATGTAGTTAGACAAACGATCTGACTTGAACGTTTACACAGGGTCTTGTAACCAAACAGGAAAAGGAAGCTTTACCAAAATAGAGAGTGTATGTGCAGGAAGCAAACGCTGCATTTTTACTTGGGTTTTTCCCCCCTAAAATGAAATCTATTGTTCAGCAGAAAGGCCAACAAAGAAGAGGCACAAGTCACCCAAATTCTGCCCACCTCAGTGACAAAGCTGGTGTTCCAATCAAATGTTCCCAAACAAATGCCCACCAACGCAATTCAGCTGTGACCTCATCTGCCAATTCAAACCCTAGGACCAAAAGTCTGCACAGGACTTCTTTTTTTCAAATAAACTTTTAAAAAGAGAGAGAGATTTGATATATTAGGGGATTTGATACAACAGGTGGGAGTCTGGGAGGGGAGGTTAAGTGCGCGGACTATAATCTGGGAGAACCGGGTTTGATTCCCCACTCCTCCACTTGCAGCTGCTGGATGACCTTGGGCAAGTCATAGTTCTGATAAGAGCTGTCCTTGAAAGAGCAGTTCTCGAAAGAGCTCTCTCAGCCCCACCTGCCTCACAGGGTGTCTGTTGTGGGGAGGGGAAGGGAAAGGAGTTTGTAAGCCACTCTGAGACTCTGAGTGAAGGGTGGGGTATAAATCCAATCTCTTCTTCTTCTCCCAGAATTACAATTGATCTCCAGATGACAGAAAATGGCTGCTTTGAAGAGTGGAATATATGGCATTATACCCCAACATGGAGTTAGCAGCCCCAGGTGCTGTTGCCTGACTCCTCTAGGAAATGCTGGAGACTCTATTTTCAGAGTGAAGATCATTACTCTAGACTGACCCATCAGAGAAGCCACCCACCATAGATGCGGTGATCTCGTATATTCAACAACCAAGGAGCAAGATGGTTGTTAGGTGATGTGGTAAGATGGGGGCAGAAATTTACATTCATCCTAGACCTTCCACGCCTGCCTGTATTGGCCATCATAATAATGCCTTTATATCTTGGATGTGGCCTTCATCATAATAATGCCTTTATATCTTGGATCACTTTCCTAATATAGAATAAGGTTTGCCGGAAGAATGGGATGGGATTTCAAATGCTGGCTGGCTTGATTCAAATGTTCCCAGTACAATTGCATTTCCCCCTTGTGAGTTTTTATTTCCTCTTCCCCTGCACCAAAACGTCCCATTCAACTAAATGTGATGTTCAACACTATGTTGCTTCAACTGTGCATACACAGAATATGACAAAAATAGCAAGAATGGCAAAAATAGTATAAAAGGGATGAAAAAATCAGCAGCAGCAGCAACTGATGATCTGAGGTCAACGGAAACCGATGGTAACAATACTATGCAAAACCAAAAAGGAACAACATGGCTGTTTCGAGTAAAACCTATATTGCACTGCAGCTCTCTTCCCCACAGAGCGTTTTGGTAATACAGACAAAAAAATCTTTTCTTCTTTCCCACTTACTACTACAGCCTACTGTGCTTTCTACTTACTACGACAGCCAGCTTGGCGTAGTAGTTAAGAGCGGCAGACTCTAATCTGGAGAACCGGGTTTGATTCCTCGCTCCTCCTCCACATGAAGCCAGCTGGGTTGACCTTGGGCCAGTCACAGTCCTCTCAGAACTCTCTCAGCCCCGCCTACCTCACAGGGTGTCTGTTGTGGGGAGAGGAAGGGAAGGCAATTGTAAGCCACTCTGAGACTCCTTTGGGTCGTGACCAGCGGGGTACAAAACCAACCCTTCTTTTTCTCCTCCTCCTCCTCTTCCTCCTGGAAAAGTTGTTCCTGGGGATTGGAGGCTAGTACGAGTGCAGTTTGGGGAAAGTAGCAAAAATGGGAAATAACACGTCATTCTCAATTTAAAGACTGTTTCAGGTTTTCACAGATTTCATTGGACAACTGAGGTTAGCATTACCAAGTGCATCTTCATCTTATCTGTTAACATGCAATGAAAAGATCTTCTTGCCTGAACAGCACGATGACCGAGGAAGGGGCACAGAAGCATATGAAGCTGCTTTATACTGAATAAGACCAGAGGTCATTTCGAGGGGGATCGCGGGGGATTGCAGTTCCCCCGGGTGAGGTACAGGGGGCGGGGCACATGACGAAGCCCAGCCCCCTGCTTCCGGCCGCCCCCTGATTCCGGCCGCCCCGCTTCCGGCCCTCATTCCGCCAGGA
>NW_015174845.1:509757-573149 GCF_001447785.1 Gekko japonicus | reverse complement strand
GGTGTGTGGCCTTATGACACACTTCCGGTGATGTCGGGGTGTGTGGCCTTATGACACACTTCCGGTGATGTCAGGGGGTGTGGCATATGCTAATGAGTTATGCTAATGAGTTCCCCTAGCTCTTTTTCTACGAAACGACCCCTGAATAAGACCATTGGTTCACTTAGGCAGCGGCTCTTCAGGGTCTCATGCAAAGAGGTCTTTCACATGATCTACTGCCTGGTCTTTCACTTGAGTTGCCACCAGAGATTGAACTGGGGACCTCCTGCATACCAAGCAGACACTCTATCACTGAGTCACAGCCCCTTCCCAGCAACTCTCCCTGCTTCTAGCACCACTAAAAATGGTATCGTAAAAGCCAGTCTTTTAAAAATCATAAACCACACCATGGGGCTATCTAATACGATTTCCTATATTCTCTCTTCTGCTTTCTATTCCACATGAACATGTAATTGGCTTCCACATGGGGGTGGGATTTTGTGGTTCCCCCATGTTGGTGTGGCTGCACATAAGGTGCAAATAAAGCACAGCAGCAATGGCGCTTCCACATGGAAGGTTCCCCTGCAGTTTCCCTGCTCAAATCCCCCTAACTCCCCCTTCTCTTCAGCCACCAGGGCTTTTGCAATTTTTATTAAAAAACAAACAAACACAAAACCCCCAACACTCTAATATTGTTGTATTGAGATAGCCTTGCAACAGTAGCTGTAGTTGGTTCTCTGAATTCTCAGCTTTCATTTAGAAAAGAAGTTAGTCTCTAGCCTTTTCCCTTGCAAAGATATGCCTTTCCTCTTATATCTCTGCCACACCTGTTATTACAATGCTTTATTGATATAACGGTAGCCTCGTGCCAACTGTATAAACCAAATAAAACAACCCCAGTGGCAGGAGAAGGAAATAGGTGTGTCCTGACATCGTATGCATACCGGAGGTGTAAATACATGCTGTAGATTTAAAAAAAAACTTCCTCTGATAGCGGCCTTTTTAGGTTTGGCTCTGTTGTCTGTTCTGCTTGCTCTTAGGCACAATACAACCGAATAACAAATTCTTCCTCTTTTTAAACTGGGGAGGGGTGGAGTGAGAGGTATGCTTTTAGGGGTAGGCTAAAGAGAAGTGAAATGCACATGACCTGAATCACAACTGTGCTGTAAATTAGCTTTTGTTCTTCCTGACTGAGCCCATAGTGGGGAGGAAGGGACTTTCCTAAGCAGCTCTGGCCCCGATCTATTAGTTCTACCACTGACTCATTGCTCAAGATTCACCCAAGTAGTACATTTACATCTATATTTAAATAAACAGAAAAATACTAGGCCTCAAGTCCAACCCTCCAATGCCAGCCGGAAGAAGAGGACTGACACAGATGGGCCAGGCCTGCTTTAGCCAAGGGTGAGACCTAACAATTGGGGGGTCACAGTGTGAAGAGAAATAGGGCTTTAGCAGTCACTGTTATCTCCTTGCCAAACCGTGCTGTGGGTAGGCACCCGCTGTTACATCTACAAGTCATCAAAAAGTCCCTATGTAAAATGTCCCCATTTCTTAACTGAAACAAAATCCTAGCTAATACCAAGAGGGCATAAGAATAAGCTCAAACCATCCATATTCTGGGGCTGGAAATAAATTCTTCAAGTAAATTGCCTAGTTAAATATGGACTTCTTTGCCCTCTCCGATAAAGGTCCACAATAAAGACTTTACCCGACCCATGTAGATGCTCTGCCTGCAGTTGATCTGAGGAGGGGGCACAGCTAGGCACAAAAGGGTGACGATAAAGGAGTGGGATGTGGAGCTCAAACCAGTATGGTATTAGATGAAGAACTGGGAGATCCAGATCAGAATCCCCACTCTGCCATGAAATCTCTCTGGGAAAACCTCCGGCAAATCACACACTCTCAGCCTAACCTAACTCACTGGGTTGTTGTTATTTATTATTTATTATTATATTTATGAATTGCCCAGTCCCTGCCATAGCAGCGCTCTGGGTGATATACAAAGCCATAAAACAAAACAAGATAAAATCAGTTAAAACATTAATAAAACACATCGACAATTCGATGGCAGATAATTAACCAACCCCGGTTCCAACTGTTGGCTACTTTGTGGACAGTGGGAAGAGGGCGAGGTAGACGTAAACAGCAGAGAACAGAGACGGCTGCCAGCCAAGATGGAATCGTTGCTGTCCTCTTCACCCTGAAGCCTGGCGGAACATCTCTGCCTTGCAGGCCCTGCAGAATTGTATCAGAACCTGCAGGGCCCTGGTGGTAATCGGCAGAGAATTCCATAAGGCTGTCAAGGACAGCTGGATGTTTTTAGGGCTGTTGTAAGGAGCTGTGGTGGCTCAAGTGGTTAAGACGCTGAACTGCAGGCTGTGGAAGGTCAGTAGTTCAGCAGTTCGAGACCTGGGTGCCGCATGACGGAGTGAGCTCCCATCTCTAGTTCCAGCTCCTGCCAACCTAGCAGTTCGAAAGCAAGAAATTGCAAGTAGATAAATAGGTACCACTTCGGTGGGAAGGTAACAGCGTTCCGTGCGCCTTGGTGTTTAGTCATGCCGGCCACATGGCCACGGAAACGTCTTCGGACAGCGCTGAGCACCGCAACCCTAGAGTCGGATTTGACTGGCTTTCGAGCAAGGGAACCCTAGAGTCGGATTTGACTGGCTTTCGAGCAAGGAAACCTTTACCTTTACTTTAAGGAAGAAATGGAGGCAAGAAGAACAATGTAAACCACTTGGGGTCCCCACTGGGCCACGGAAACGTCTTCGGACAGCGCTGAGCACCGCAACCCTAGAGTCGGATTTGACTGGCTTTCGAGCACCGCAACCCTAGAGTCGGATTTGACTGGCTTTCGAGCAAGGGAACCTTTACCTTTACTTTAAGGAAGAAATGGAGGCAAGAAGAACAATGTAAGCCACTCGGGGTCCCCACTGGGGAGAAAGATGGGGTATCATTGAAGGAAATAAATAAATGGGCGTTCAGCACTGCTGCTCAGCTGTGATGCGGGGGGGGGTGTCCCTGGGATGCAGGGGTCCTGGCATGATCACTGGCCATTGGTGCTGCTATGACGGAGCTGGAATCAATGGAGGGCAGACACAGGCTGGGGATGGGGACACCAATGAGCCGTGCAGGGACAGGATGGGGCAGATGCTGTCCCCGTACTCTGCACCACATTCCCTGACACTTCTACAGCAGGGATGGCTTTTTGCACTGCCAAGTGGAAGCAGCCCAGAATCCTTCACTGGAGATTTTGCAAACTTTAAAAGAGGCACACTGCTCAACTTGGAGGTTTCCCTCCCAGGAGTAAAAATCGACTGTGGGCTTTTCCGCATTCTCATTTTCCTTGCTTGTGTGTTCCTGTTACTTTGGAGGTTTTTCCCTGTTCTGCATTGCTCCCTCTAATGGCCAATTACATATTACATCGGTTTATATCTAGCATATCTCCCCCCAGGCATAACGCGATGTAGTATCGGATTGATCACTAGGAGGGAGAAAAACATATGACAATGAAGAGGGAGAATGGCAAGGTTTGCAATAGTGAATATACCACTGGAATGTTTTTAGTCACATCAATACAGAACAGATGACATTTCAAAAAGAGCATGGCTATTTATATATGGCTTTTAAATGGGGTTCTTTGATAACAGAATCGTATTTCAGAGCCCTGCAAGAGATTTTTTTAAGTAAGGGACCCTGAAAACTCAGATAATTGACTGAGCCTCAAAAATAATAGGCCTCTAAAGAAGATGAAAAGGAAAACAAAACAAAACAGATGAAGGGATTTCAAATGCCATCCGTTTGAAGGCAGGAACACTATTTATGCCCTATAGTCATTAAAATTGGCTACTGATAGAGCAACAAACAGATATGAATAACATGTATACATGTGCAGCCTTTGAAACACTGTTTTCAGAATTCAGCTGTATTTATCGTCCTGCTGACAAACACCCATCGTTATGAAAGGAGGAATATATATGGGAGGGATGCACATGTAGGCAAGGGTAACATGGGGAGGCAGAACATCTCTGCTTGCAGCCATACACTGAAGCCCCTGCAGGATCCCTTCTATATAATGCAGGTTTCACATGCATCTCCTTTCTTTTGCCCCACAGGAATTCATTGCAGCCTTTCACTTGTATCGAATAGGGCAACGGTGTTAGGAACTCTCAAGTTAGTTGGGAGGGGTACACCTGCTCCTTGCCATTAATTTCTTATTTATTTATTTATTTTATTTTATCTTTAGATTTGTATCCCGCCCTACCCCGAAGGCTCAGGGTATTAAGAATAAAATGTGATCTTAGTTACACTGCATAGCTCCCTGGTGGCAACAGAAAGTGCCGTCAAGACATGGTGACCCTGTTGGGTTTCCAAGGCGAGAGATGAACAGAGACGGTTCACCACTGCTTGCCTCTGCCTAGCAACCGTGGACTTCCTTGGTGGTCTCCCATTCAAGAGCCAATCCCAGTTAGCTTCCAAGATCTGATGAGATCAGGCCAGCTTGGGACATTCAGGTCAGAGTGCATAGCCCCCAGCTGGATTCTATCTCTGACAACACTTATTAATTTATTTTTATTTATTTCCATCACAACAGAACAGAAACCTTTATTGGCATAACATAAGTAAACCAGGCAAGGAAACGTTTAAGGGGTAGTACAAGAACATCAACCAATATTCCCGATATTCCAAAATACAAGACAATCCTAACATGATTTACAAGAATTACAGAGTATTACTCTTGATTTCCATACGTAGGTCAAAAATTCAGCGACAGATAGTGATATTGCTGGGCTCTGGTCTGCTAAAAAAAAAAATTTTAAATCCCTGTCCAGAAAATCTCTCTGCGAAGGGAGGAAAGGGCGAATCAGGTTATTGCGCATAATGGAGTATTTGGGACAGCGGAGAAGGATATGGGTAATAGAGTCAGGTTCCCCAAGATTACAGTTACAAAGTCTACCCCTGTACGGAACACCCTTGTATCTACCTGAGACCACTACTGAGGGGAAAAGGTTAAACCTTGCAAGCATAAAAACCCTCCTAAAAACTGGGGTTATCAGATTAGCGATATATGGTAGCATGGAGGTATGCAAGGGAAGGAGGGGTAATGAATAGGGAGAACAAACTCCAAGACTACCAGCATTAATACTCTGGTTTCTCTTCAGATCGCATAAATCTTTCGCCTTTATTTATTTATTTTTTTCACACTTATATCCCGCCCTCCCCAGTGGGCTCAGGGCAGCTAACAGAGGCCAGATCATTAGTCTAGCCATAAGTAAAAACATATAAAATATAATAAAACATCAAAACTAAGACTAAAGTGCTCTATCCAGTTACTAGTGTCCTAGATCCAAGATGGTATCCCCACGACTCGAGCTGGTATTCTCAGCGTACATATCCAGTGGCAACGGCGTTTCTGATGTGATTCCAAGTTCTTCCTGGGGCCCCATCAATGCATCCATTTAGATGTCTTGATGGTGGTGGTATAGTAGGGCGGCGGCTCCTACTCAAAAGCCTGGTGGAAGAGCTCCATTTTGCAGGCCCTGCGGAACTGCTCAAGGTCCCGCAGGGCCCGGATCTCCCCCGGGAGCTCATTCCACCAGGTAGGAGCCGCCACCGAAAAAGCCCTAGCCCTGGTCCCGGCCAGTTTGACATCCTTGGGGCCCGGTATACAGAGTATGGTGCAGTGTATTGGTAACAGGATCTCCGAAAAAGAATGTGTTGTATATATACAAATTAAAAATAAAAATTGTGTTGTATAGAGATGTATAGGAGACGAATAGGTAATGCTTTTTGGTGCCCATATTCTAGGTTGCTTGCAAATCTTGGAGCCCGAAAACCATTGTCAAATTTACCAGCGGCAACCAACAAAAATGCAATTATATGACAATCAAGAGTTTCAGGTAGTTAACAAGGTGTCTTGGAGGCATCACTGGATTTTGCTTTGGAGCAAAACACCTATTTGCAAACAACCTCTTATTACTGAGCAGGTATTCAAAACACACCCTAATACTTAACTAACAAGGTATGGTATCAGCAGATGAGAGTAATTACTTTACAGAAAAGTTGGCTCACAGGGACAAGTACCTCACATCACACTTTCTGTACACCTACAGAAATGTCAAGCGGGTCGGGCTCTGATGTCATCAGAGCTCGGGAAGAGATACAAAAAGGAGGAAACCCTGCAATAAAATAGTCTTGGGCTAGGGAAAAGTTCTAGCTTCAGCTACTGGCCTTAAAGCCTACAGTCAGGCTAGCAGGACAGACCAATATGCTAACAGCTAACATTCACTTAGTATATATAGCTCCCTAGGATCGATAGCCAAACTGCTATCCTAGGATTCACACAAAGCTTAACTTGAAGGCAATTCTCAGTTTCAGAATAGTAGCCCTGACCTGGACGGCCCAGGCTAGGCTGATCTTGACAGATCTAAGCAGAGTTGGCCCTGGTTAGTACTTGGGACGGGAGTTTACCAAGGAAGCCAAGGCCTGCTATGCAGAGGCAGGTAATGGAAACCACCTCTGTTTGTCTCTTGCCTTGAAAACTCTACAGGGGTCACCATCAATGTTCCCTCTAAGCTGTGGAGTCTCGTGAGCAATAATTCTACTTTGTGAGCTACTGGCATTAAAGCTGTGAGCAAGTGATTTGGCTACTGCATAAATTAGTTTGCTCTGAAGCCATCCTTCCTGAGTGAAGACAAAAATGTGTGAGCCGGAGGCTAAAAAACTGTGAGCTGGCTCACACTAACTCAGCTTAGAGGGAACATTGGTCACCATAGGTCAGCTGTGACTTGATGGCAATTTTCACCACAGCAAGTTCACAGGCTTTTGTTTCAAGATAGGGGGCTGCCTCCCCCTCCGTGAAAGGAGAAGCCAATAATGAATCAGATATTGTATTAGGAAATACATATTATTATAACACTTTAACTCAGTAGGCAACTTGACATTTTTTCTCTCAATGAATCGCGGTGCGGATAATGAGCCGGGACCCCACACAGAGGAGCAATCAAACAGTTTATAGAACATATGGAGAGCAATAATCCGCCACTTCACACACTTAAAGGAGTCTGCACCACGACGCTATTTACACCAGCATCAATCCACTGCGCATCTACCGATTAGCCAATGCTGAACAACTGCCAAGTCTCAAGTCATATAATTATGCAGAAATGCATTTAGCCCCCTGCCCCAATTGCTAAAATATTCAATTTATAAACATTAAAGGATCTGGGGGGCCCCAAGCGCTGGAGGCATTTTGCAATGCGCGTTAAGATAAACATTTCTTCAGCTTGAGGCTGGCCGTATGGAAACATGACAGTGGTGGTACAAGAAATGACCCAGCCTGGTTTCCAGAATCACAAGGAAAGGATCCAGTGAGGTCTGCTGTGGTGGATAAACACAGGCATCTGTTTGCCTTGGGAGAACTTCCATGTAGCTAGTTGGTGAGCCAGATGTTTGTTATCATCTAGCCCAAGAGATGGGAAGAAATGTACTACTCCTGTGCTTTTTTGCAGCCACCTCATATCTTACGATTGTTGACCAACACCACAAGGGCTGTGTCTCAGATGTTCTGCAGGAATTTTTGTACCTCCCAGAATCCTGTCTCCCTTGTGACCACTGCTTTGAGACTCCTTCTAATCACTGCTTCAGCCTCCCTCCCTGCCATTTTTACTTCCTCAAACCACCCCACGGAACCACTACTGACTCCATTTGTGAAATCGAATAATTTACAGATTTGCAATAGACTTGCACTGTACTGAATGATTCACAAAGTTACTTAGAAAAATTATTAGTGTGTAGTCTATACTACAGTGTTTAGCTTACTGAAACTAGGATTTTTGCATCATTTAATGTGTCATGTTAAGACTTATGATTTGCTTCAGTTCTGTTTTCAGACTTCTGGTTGGTTCTACAAATCCTAATCCTATTGCATTGCTTACTGATGTCCCACCTGTGTACTGACCCACTCTGTGTAATCCACTTTTAGTCCAAGTAAGAAAGAAGGACTATAAATAATGTTAAACCATAGAGTTTTGCCCAAAAACTAGAGTGTCACCACCCTGATATTGGCAATGTGATGATGTCACTAGACCATCTCCTAGACCATTTCCTAGAGCCCCCCGCCAGCAGCCGGTAAGGACTTGGCAACCCTATTCCCAAGTGAGGAGGCAAATTGAGATATGGACATTATAACTGGGTAGGAATACGACAAGGAAGGCTCAAAACAGCCAGAATTCAAGGCAGTTTATGAGCTCAACAACAAAAAAGGCAAACTGAAGGTACAAGGGAGGGAAAAGAGGAGACCTAACAGAATAGATCATACAAACACATGAATCTGCTTATTCTGAACCATACCACTGGTCCATCAAGATCAGTATTGTCTAATCTGACTGGCAGCAGCTCTCTAGGGTCTTGTGCTGAATTCTTTCACATCACCTATGACCTGGTCCTTTTAGCTGGAGATGTTGGGGATCGAACCTGGGACCTTTTGCATGCCAATCAGATGCCACAGGTCCTTAGGATGTCCTGTCTGAATCTAAATTTCTTTTTTCATAGCATTTCTTCTTATGGCACTGAATAATTTTCTGGATTCCCCCCCCCCCCATTCTAATTTTTCTGGAAAACCTACATAGCTGAATAGCATATAACATTGTTTCTGCTATCCCTTGATAAGATGCCAGGGATTTATCCAGGGACTACCTGCATTCAAAGCACTGAACCACAGCTCCTCACGGCTCCTCAAATGCAGAAAGTGAATTGTTAAAGGAAAGGGTTCTTTTTAGGAACTGGTTAAACATGAATAGGGGAACAGTAATCTTGAAAACTTCATCCTGAGTCAGGGGATAATTTGGATAGCTGAGCTGAGTTGGTTAGAGACTGGAGCAATATCACTTGGGCATCATTCACGAGTCACGACCATTTTTTATCAGAAATTTTCCAACCATAAAAACATTCTTGAAATGGAAGCTGACAGGTCATAAATTAGAAATACTTAAAAAATATATCTGAGAGGCCAAAATGGTTCTCTGGGTGGGGCAGTATGGCCGTTAGCCCCATCCAGTCTGTGGCCACAATCCTAAGAACATTTTATTATAAGTAAACCCAATTGATTAAAATGGACCTTATGTCAGGGTTCGATAGTCAGATCACACCACACAGCCCTTCATAAGAAGTATTCTGGAGCAGAGGTCCATCAGTGGCTATTATCCACAAGGTATAGATAGGGGCTCTGGGGCAAGTGATGCTCTGTCTTCTTGGTGCTTGGGGGGGGGTCAACAGTGGGAGGACCTCTAGTGTCCTGGCCCCACTGGTGGACCTCCTGATGGCACCTGGTATTTCTGGCCACTGTGTGACACAGAGTGTTGGACTGGATGGGCCTTTGGCCTGATCCAACATTGGCGTCTCTTATGTTCTTATGTTCTTATTCTGTTTATTGGTAGTTCATAACTATGACACGTGAACATTTTTTGTCAGGAATGACCCAAAGCAGCAGGGCACCCAAAGTTACAGTAGTTTCAAAACAACCCCATTACAAGCAGAAGCCAATAAGCATTGTGCATTGTGCGCACGCATGTGGGAGAAAGGTGAGTGGGCCAAATAGGAGCCGTTTGTTCCCAGCAGGTCAGGAGCAGCTGGAACCCCAAGGTCAAAAAAGCATAAGCAGATAACAACCCAGACAGGAGACATCGTTAGTGTACCAGGCTGAGGAGATGAGGATCATCCCCACATATTCCAGAGAAATAGCAGTGTTAACTGACACCTTACTTCCGAGTAGACCAGCTTAGTTGTGCTCTTTTAGGTATAGATATTGTGTAATATTTAAATGGGGGCAATGGAGAAACATGAAAGACGGGAAAGGCTTTGCTCAGCCATGAATGCATTGGTCAGATTTGAGCAAGGCAGTATTTTAATTGTCTTCACTTCTTCCACAAAGTCTAGGGGATTATAGTTTGTTGTGGGGTGTTGAGAATTTACTGTGGAGATTACCGTCTCTTTTCATGAAACTACAGTTCCCAGGGTTCCCTGGGGGGAAGGAATGACTCTTGAACCACTTTAATACAGATTTGCCCTCCACCTTGGCCTCAGTTCCTCATTTATAAAAGAAAATGAAATGAAATGACGGTGATTTACCTCACAGAGATTTTGTGTGGACAAAAGAAGTGAAGACTGGAATTTCATATTTGCAGACATGTAGAGATGCTACTACAGATTATAATAATATAGGAATGTAACTGAAATAGCTTGGGAGGTAGGGGCTGGATGTGGAAGCAGAAAAGGAAAAGAAGAAGAGGAGATTGGATTTATACCCTGCCCTTCACTTGGAGTCTCAGAGTGGTTTACAATCTCCTTCCCTTCCTCTCCCCACAACAGACACCCTGTGAGGTAGGTGGGGCTGAGAGAGCTCTTTTGAGAACTGCTCCTGAGCGAACAGCTCTGAGAGAACTGTGGCTGCATGTGGAGGAGTGGGGAATCAAACCCGGTTTTCCCAGAATAGAGTTTGCACTCCTAACCACTACACCAAACTGGCTCTCAAACGGTACTGTTGTCGTTCCAGAATGTGATCTCTGAAATATCTCAGTTAGGGTTGTCGGCTCCAGGCTGGGAAATACCTGGAGATTTTGGGGGTAGGACCTGAGGATGGCAGGGTTTGGGGAAGAACTTCAATGGGGTAAAGCCTGGAATTTGGCAACCCTAATCTCAGTGCAAAAGGCAACTTGATACAAAGATAATTTTTTTAAAAACTGGCCTTTGAAAAATAGCCGAGTGTATTAATGCCTTTATTGCTGAAGGCTAGAGCATCCTCTTCTCTGTGAAGCATGTGAATTCTGTTTGTAGATTCCTAACCATTCCTTCTCACTGGAGAAGACCCTGATGCTGGGAAAGATTGAAGGTCAAAGAAGACGGGGACGGCAAAGGATGAGATGGTTGGACAGTGTCATAGATGCAACGAACATGAAGTTGAGCAGGCTTCGGAGGGCGGCGGAGGACCGGAGGGCCTGGCGGGAGCTGGTCTATGGGGTCGTGAAGAGTCGGACTCGACTGTGCGACTGAACGACGATGAACCATTCCTAACAGTGTTCCTAACCATAACTGTTTTGAGAGGCATTAAGTACGTAAGTAAGGGATGTAATTGGTGTGTAAAAGCCTGTGAACTTTGACACAGACCTGAAACAGGCAAGTGAGTGGAAACATCAAAGACTAAAAGATTGTAGCAAAAAAAAAATCTGACTTGTTAGAAAAACCATATTTACATTCTCTAATGCTTGGCATCCCAGTTCTGCTGCCTGTCATGGGACTGCAAGCTGGATTTGAAAGCCGTTTCAGAGGTCAGTGTGTTATCTATAAAGCTGTTAACTGCCTAAATGGAGTATGCAGCACATGATAGGCAGGGAAGGCCTTGGCTTGATTCTTATTCTGTCTGTACCGTGGGGGAGTTGATCTTTTTTTTTTTTAACCCAGCCCAAAGAGCACAAGAACCTCTCTCTGATGATAACAAACCAATTATTTTTTTTAAAGTTCACCGCGTGAAGCTGTGCAGCGAGTTAATTAATTAAGGTTTTGCACAACCTCTTTGGGTTCAGCTGAATCTTGGGGAGTTGCTCCGTGAATCAAATTTCAATTTATATCAGATAGCACGGACGATGTCTTAACGGCGCAGTGATTCCTAGTTGATGTTCTAGAAGCCTGTTCCTGCAAAATAATCAAAGGTTGCTGTTAGATGGCTGCCTTCTGGTTGGGCTGCTGTGATGCCAGCAGTTGATACCAAAAAGAGGCAAATCTGGCCCTCTCCCCTCCTGTAATGTATCCATATCAGACCGCATGCTCGGCCATTTCGCCACACGGACAGGTGAAGCGACCAAGTTTCGTTCTCAGTAACAATGGGACAAGCGGATCCTAGCCGGCACCTATTGGCAGGCTAGGCTCCTGGCCGAGAGCCTATGGAACTCTCAGCCACTGTAAATAGCCAATCACTTGTGTGTGGGTGTATTTGGGGAGCGTGGTTTGCGCACACATAAACCAGCCTGCGAGCTGGGTTCTCTCGTCTTGTTCTGAGCTGAAATAAAGTATGAGAGCTGAAATCACTAGTAAGTCTCAGTACTTTTCACCTCCTATTCTGGTTGTGGCTCTCGGTTTGGCTTTCAGAGCAGATGAGCTGCTTTAAGCTTCATCTGCAAAAGCTGCGTTGCAAGCTGCCTAACAGTTACTGACAGGAAGTAGGCAATCTGCATTGGCATCCGATTGTCTTTAAAGCATTCCTCTGTGTCGGTCATGGCAGATTAACGCTTCTGGTTCAGTTTCCTGAGAAAAGGTGAAACTTTCAAGAAAGTAGGACAGACCAGGAGGAGGATGCTTTCACCGAACAGCTCCTCAGCCCTGTTTCCTGGCTCACCTGAGGCCATGAGTTTCTTTGAAACGTGGCTCCTGGCAGTGTCTACAAAGGAAGCAGCCTTCCTTTTGATCTTGATGGGCCAAAAGGCCTGATTCAGTGTAAGACAGCATTGTGTGTTCAATAAGTGCTTATTTTTACTTCTATTTAGTAAAAGTACCTCTACTTGCTATGTAAACTGACACTTCAAAGTGTGTTTTATATCTCTGTATGTGTAAGCCTTTGGAATGATTATAGTTACTGTTCATCTTTCTAAATCCTTTCCTCCCACTCCCTCATTTTGGCTGTACACCTGAATGGCCTTGTTACTTAAACATAGGGTTGCCAACCTCCAGGTGGCGACTGGAGATCTCCTGCTATTACAACTGATCTCCAGATAACCAAGATCAGTTCCCCTGGAGAAAATGCCTGCTTTGGAGGGTGGACTCTGTGGCATTCTATCTTGCTGAGGTCCCCCCCCCTCTCCTCTCCCCAGACCCTACCCTTCCCAGGTTCTACCCCCCAAATCTCTAGGTGTTTCCCAGCCCTGAGCTGGCAACCCTACCTAAAAGTCAACAAAAACAAAATACTTTGGGACAGGGCATGTTGAGCAAATGCAACATTTTTTACTCAGCAAAGAAGGTAGAAAGGGTCATATGAAAGCAGGTTTTTGTTGTTGTTGTTCAGTCGCACAGTCGAGTCCGACTCTTTGAGACCCCATGGATCAGCTCCCGCCAGGCCCTCCTGTCTTCCGCCGTCCTCTGAAGTTGGCTCAACTTCATGTTCATTGCATCTATGACACGGTCTAACCATCTCATCCTTTGCCGTCCCCGTCTTCTTTGACCGTCAATCTTTCCCAGCATCAGGGTCTTCTCCAGTGAGTGCTCCCTTCTCATTTGGTGGCCAAAGTATTTGAGCTTCAGTTTCATTATCAACATGTAAAAGACTCATAAAATGAGCCAATGGGTACAGCAAGATAGACAAGAAACAATGGGTTCAAAGAAAATTCGTCAGAAAATACTGATTAAAGGAGTGTAATGGGCGGCCTCCAGAAAACTAGAAGTCTTCCCCACTGGAGCTTTAGAGGAAATCAGATCTGCATTTATTTGGAGTGGTTTTAAAGTCAGTCATTGCATTAAAAGCCGTACACTTCTACGGTTCACTCTCTTCCTTCCAGCCCTATGCTTTTGTGTCCTGTATGTCACGGTTTCATTATAACCTCCAATGCTACTGGTGCTTATGCTTCCATTTTGAATAGAAATATTCAAAACATTTTTCTATGGAGAAGATAACAAAACAAATCGATGTTCTACCTTCATGTAGGTCATACCTCGGGGCTGTACTAACCCTTTTCATGCTCTCAGCCGAGAACCTGTCATGTTTGTGTGTAGTCAGCAGCCCAAAAGAATGGGCTTTTGCAGAGCAATCCACTATAAAAAAATTTGTGCATGTGTAGAAGATAATCAGTGACATGGAGAAACAATCCCATTGGGCTTCTAGACTGGAATAGGCAGACAAATACAGATTATGCAAAGGCAGTCCCCTTCAGCACAGTTACAGAGGAAGCATGAGCTGACCTACTGCTCTAATTAGAGTTGTAGACATTTTGACATTTATGTTGTGGAAAGTAGACAATGTTAATGGCTGGAGGGGAGGCTGTCACGGTGTCTAACGATCACAGCCTTGCTGGCATCCCAGGCTGCAGCCTTTAAACATCCCAGTTGCTCGCCGAATCCATCTTTATTTTTGTAGAATCAGGAAAACACGGCGCAGATGGCTGGTTATGCAAGATGCATGTTCGGCAAATTACAACATTTCAGTCCTTGCCTGATATTGTTTCTCCATTTCCCAGTACTTTAAAACCAATGCCAGTTGATCTTAGTTGAGGGCAGCAACGGTTAAGACAGGCACCCTCTCTTTCTTCTTATGACCCCTCACGTGACCTTCCCTACCCTGCCGCACAGACAGCAGCGTAGCTGGCAAAAGGGATCATATTGTCATCTTGGACTGATTAGTTTACTGGTTTACTGTGATAATTTTATATTGATTGTATTTTAAACTGTTTTTAAGGTTGTAAATCGCCCAGAGCCTGCTAAGCAGGTTGGGCGATTCATAAGTTGAATAAATAAAACAAAATAAATAAAAATGCATTTCTTGCCATTTAGATAGAAGCGCAGCATACAGCAGGGGCACAACTTCAGCCATTTGACAACATAAAGCCAAGTGTGATCTCTTGCAGGCACCAATGACCTTGAGTCCCACCCTTTCTCCTCCTCTATCCTCAATGCCACTCTTTCTGTGTCTTCGGCCATTTAAAGAAAGAAACACGAATCAGCGTTTAGTGCAAAAGCACTTTATAAATAGACTAGGGAATCAACCTTTAGTGCATTGGTTAAAAACCTTTTCCACATGTTTGTTCACCCCCTCAAAGAACATTAACAGGTTAGTGAGACAAGATCTTCCCTTACAGAACCCATGTTGAGTCTGCCTCAATAGGTTTTGTTCATCTATGTGCCTACTAATTCTTTCCTTAATAATGGTTTCCACCAATTTACCCGGTATCGACATCAGACTGACTGGCCTGTAATTTCCCGGATCTCCTCTGGAACCCTTTTTAAAGATGGGAGTGACATTAGCTACCTTCCAGTCCTCAGGAATGGAGGCTGAATTAGTGACTGGTTAAAAAGCTTTTAATCAGCTAAGAGATGCCCTTGGTGAATCAAGCAACACTTTAAAAGAATTATTACTTTTTAATGTAAATATTTACAAAAACTGTCATGGTAGCCAATACCTTAGAACAGGCCCCCCCCGCTACAGAGTTCCACATGGAGATAATGCTATTGCAATTTACGCATATAAAAATAACATTCTTTTAAACAAAATATTTAAACTGTTTATAATTATGTCCACCTTTCTCCCAGGCAACCGAGTCTAGGCCTCCCGTTAGGGTTGCCAGGTAACCCCTAGCAACAAGCTGGGGGAAGGGCCTTACCAGCATTGGGAGAGAGGCACAGGTCATTGTTGCCAGTGACACAGCAATGTCACTTCCGGTGTCCCCCGGATGTGATGTCATTGCTCTGGTATTTGTGCAAAAGCTCTATGGGTTTTGGCTCAGTGATAGAGCATCTGTTTGGAGTGCAGAAGGTCCCAGGTTCAGTCCCTGGCATCTCCAGTTAAAAGGATCAGGTAGCAGGTGATTTGAAAGACCTCTACTTGAGACACTGGAGAGCTGCTGCCAGTCTAAGTAGACAATACTGACTTTGATGGACCAAGGGTCTGATAAGGCAGTTTCATGTGTTTTCATGTGATTTACCATATACATTTTGCCCCAATACCAGATCTTCACCGGCGACACAACAACATCACTTCTGGTGCATGCCAGAAGTAACATCACCGCATAAACACCAACAGTGGCCTATGCCTCCCTCCGTGCTGGTAAGTATGTAAGTAAGATTGGCAGCAGGAGGTGGTAAGTTTCCCCATAGACAGTTGGGGGCTGGCAACCCTACCTCCTATTTGCCCAACTGTGGTGAGGACTTATCTGCTCCCAGCACCAATGCCCCACCCCGAGAAATAAACGAATGGGAGGGAAAATGGCCTCCATATAGTTACGCTCTAGAAATTTACCCTAGTCTCCCTAGAAAAAACGGCAGAGACTAGAGGAGGCAGCCTAGAGCATCACCAGAAGTGACATCCTATCCTTCCCAAACTCTACACTCATCAGGCAGTGCCCCCTAAATCTTCTGTCATTTCCCGAGGCGGTGTTGGGATCCTAATTGGAACACAGGGATGATAACAGGTTAGAAACCATATACATCTCACAGGAATCTTAAAATATCAAATTAATAAAATAGCCAATAGAAACCATAAAACCCATAAGAGGCCCACTGCAAGCCCTAAGAACCAACAGGCTATCCAAGCCCCGTCAGAAAGCCCTTACGAAACTCCAGAAAGAGATGGGGCCACCCTAGCTTCATTAAAGGATATTTACGGTGCAAAATTATGCCGATCCAACTAACAAATCAATTAAGCTTGCATGTGATCAACCCTGTAAGCAATATTGTGTAATGAAAATAATACATTTCAATAAAATAACACAATAATAGAAAGTAATAAAAATCATAAGAACATAAGAGACGACAATGTTGGATCAGGCCAAAGGCCCATCCAGTCCAACACTCTGTGTCACACAGTGGCCAGAAATACCAGTGCCATCAGGAGGTCCACCAGTGGGGCCAGGACATTAGAAGCCCTCCCACTGTTGACCCCCCCTAGCACCAAGAAGACAGAGCATCACTTGCCCCAGAGTCCCTATCAATACCTTGTGGCTAATAGCCACTGATGGACCTCTGCTCCATATGCTTATCTAATTCCCTTTTGAAGCCGTCCGTGCTTGTAGCCGCCACCACTTCCTGTGGCAGTGAATTCCATGTGTTGATCACTCTTTGATCATAAAAGTACCCTCTATTTTACTTCGCTTCAAAGCAGCTACAGAATATCCTTAGACATTCTGGGCAAAGCAAACATGACAGAGGAGATACATGATCAGGATCTCCAGTCTCTGGTGCAGCTAATTTGATGAAGAATGTGACACCAGTGGAGTATTAAACCTAGTTTGACCCTGAGGAATTAAGGTACAAAACTTACTTCAAGGCCAGATAGCAGGGTTACAAACAAAGACAAGGATGAAATCTGTGTAAGTCTTTTCATTAGTACCAACCAAATTGACACGGAACAACGGGCAAGCTTTCAAGACCCAGGTTCAAATCCCCACTCAGCCATGGAGCTTGCTGAGTCATCTTGGGCCAGTCATACACTCTCAGCCTAACCTGAGATCAACCTGTCTGAGATAAAAAGAAAGACAGGAGAATGATGTAAGCTGCTTTGGATCCCCATTGGGGAGCTGGACCGCAGCTACAGTGGGGCTATTGGGAGCTCTGCCCCCTTCCTTAAAGGGCCAGCCCCAAAAGATTTCCTTCTGAAAATGGCAAGGGATTTCATTGCTTTAGGCAGGGGGAACGGTGGGGGGTATTTTTGCATTTCATTTCTGTCTGGTTTGGCTGTTGTGGGGGATGTTCGTGCTGCAGTAAATTAAATTTATTATTAGTATTATTGTCTGTACAGTTGTTTAGAGACATACAGAAAAATAATGGCAGCCCCACCAGAATTATTTTTGCCCTACAAGCTACAAAATCCTGGTTATGGGCCCGTTGGGAGGGAGGGAGGCTGGACATTAGCAAATTTTATAAAGATAGAAGGGAAGGAAGCAGAACCCTCAGGCCATGATGTTACACCTCTGACAATTTAAGCTCTGCCCCAACCCCCTTTGCAGCTGGTAGCATTCTCAAATATTATAGTACATAATATTTAAAATACAGAGTTTATGGACCAGTTTGGTAATTCCATAGTCACAACATACTGATAACTCCATACCTTGACCACGCCTGCTCGCTTTCCTCACCAGTGACCTCCCCGCTAGAGGCAAAAACCAACTGCAGGCAGCCACAGACAAAGAGCTGGGGCCCAAAGAAAATATCAACAAAGATGGCTGCCAGATTAGATGTGAGCTTTTCATAACATGAATTGACTCATGCCTTTGGAAGAGGATACGACAGACATTTAAATACACAAGAAAGTCATTCTAGGAAAGGGAAAGCTAAGTGTGTTTAAAGGCCATACAATTCAGGTTGACATAAATATCTCATTGCCTGGGAAGAAAGGACATCCATAGGTTAAGATTGCTCTCTTTGCAAACCTTGCCTTGTCATTTGTCTCACTGCATGGAGACTGTTAAAATGCTTCTACCCTAATTAAATAGAATTTTATAGGCCATTTAATCTGGCATAAATCACCGTTCTGGGTATGCGACAAAACAAGGGAGCTCAGTTTTCAGGAAGCATGTCTCGCTTGGTTAGCAGGGGGGGAAATTACATACTCTCTAGGTTTTGTACTCATGCCTTGAAGCTACTGACTTTCTACCCCTTTCCATTTATTTATTTAGATGTTTATATCCTGCCTTTCACCCCACTGGGGAACCCAAGCAGTATATATCATTCTTTCTCCCTCTCATTTTGTCCTCTCAATATAATCCCTATGAGGGAGGTTAAGCTGAGAGGGAGTGACTAGCTAAAGATACAGTCCAATGAAGATGGGCTTCTAGAGATGTTTATAGAACTTTGATTTCTGGCCTCTCCAGGGACCTATGTGGCCCATTTGCAACCCTTGTATGAGCTTTCTGGTCCCCCCCCCCGAAGGTACAGACTTTGCATAAAGACCCACAGCAGATCCACTGGAAGGAAGTGTTTAGGGTTGCCAGACCGCAGGTCCCAGCGGGGGTTCCCCAGCTTTTGGGGCTCGCAATCCACCGCTGGCCAGCAGGGGAAACCCCACCCCCAAATAGGGACATTGTTGGGTGATGTCCCCGACATGATGATGTCACTTGGAACGCCCACCAAATCCCCCTGCTGCAATGGCGAGGGGACCTGGCAACCCCGGAAGCCAGCGAAATGGAATGTCCAGCTCGTAAGCCCAGAAGCCTGGAAAGATCTCCTCGGCATCAAGAAGCCTGCGATGGGCCGATCCGGCCAGGCGGTGGCAGTGTGGCGCTGTGACTTGAAGCAGTCCTGCAAAAAACTGACATCATCAAGCCAAGCTGAGTGAATGCTGTCTGGAACATGTCTAAGCCTACAGCTGAACAAAATCCCCGTCGGCTGCAAACGTGTGTGACTTAAAAGATTTATATGTTGTCCTCCTTTACCCCTACGAATCATTGTTAGTCCCGTGTGAATATGTGTAACTGTAAATCGCTCAGAGCCAGCAGCTCTGCAGGATTGAGCGATTAATAAATCAAAAGATATTATTATTATAGTCACCCCTTTGCAGGCCTACTCCCTTCCTGCCAAGAGCGCACAGCCTCTCCTATCTGTAGACTAGGTCTAAGATTCTCTCAATTGTTTCTCACCCCCATAGCTCTAGGCCCTCTCTAACCGTTATTCACTACCCCAACTCTCTGTTTTCACCCACTTTTTCTGACTATCCTGGTCTCCTTTTCTAGTCTCCCCAGATTTCTAAATCCTCAGTTTAAGAATCAATACACTATAGTCCATAGGACTAGAGGAATACAAGCTGAAATCCAGAGGTCGATTCGGGGGGATTGCGGTTCCCCCGGGGTAAGGGGCGGGGGGCGGGGCACACGACGAAGCCCCGCCCCCTGCTTCCGGCCGCCCCGCTTCCGACCCTCACTCAGCCAGGAGGAGGCAGGAGAAGAGGGAGGGTAAGTTGTTTCCTCCCCGCCTCTCCCCACCCCTGCCTGCCTGGGGCCAGGGAGGGCCTTCGCGGGGCTTCCTCGCACTCCTGCACCTTTAAGACTAACAAATAGCACCTTTAAGACTAACCTTTAAGACTAAGACTAACTGAGTGGTGGGTGTGGCCTTATGACACACTTCCGGTGATGTCAGGGGGTGTGGCATATGCTAATGAGTTATGCTAATGAGTTCCCTTAGCTCTTTTTCTATGAAACGACCCCTGCTGAAATCACTACATAACACTGAAGGTACACAGAACTCCCATGTATCTCAGTACTTTGGCCGTCACTGGCAATACAATCCCATGCAAAGTTACCCCATTCTTAGGGTTTCCAGCCCCCAGGTACGGCCTGGAGATCTCAGGGAATTACAACTGATCCCCAGGTGTGAGAGATCAGTTGGCCATGGAGAAAATGGCTGCTTTAGAGGGCGGCATTATGCCTTACTGAGGTCCCTCCTCTTCTCAAGCTCCACTGCCAATCTCTAGAAATTTTGCCAGCCAGAGCTCACAATGGGCTTCTAATGAAGTAACTCTGAGCAAGATTGCACTCTCCCAGCCAAACGTGCTTAACCTAACTCACTTCACACTGTTGTTATGTGGATCCAGTAAGAGACGGGAGAACTGTGTGTGCTGCCCTGAGCTGGAAAAGCTGATGGGATAAAAGTGTAAAACAAACAGAGAAATGGATTCCTGCCTACCCAAAAAGTTTAAGTATATTTTTGTTACATCCATCATAGAATAACCAGATTTGAGTCCAGTAGTACCTTAGAGACCGAAAAGATTTCCGAGGTATAAGCTTTCGAGAGTCAAACCTCCCTTCATCAGATGTGAGTTGGAATGGAGATTTCTGAGTCCTTAAATCCCAGTCAGAAGGTGGGAGAGAGGCAGGCCCGTAGCTACCACAGGTCCGTCCCCTTCCCACGGTTTTTGCGGGCCCCTCCCCAATCCTCAGCTCCCCCTTCCCCCCACCCATGGCGAGCACGCACTCCTTCCTCCGGCTCTAGGCTCATCTCTCCCTATCCGCCGCAGCAGCAGCAGCCAGCCTGCCTGCCTAAGCCAGCCTCCTTTGATTACCATGGAGCTCATTAACATACAGTCACAGGGGGTTAACCCTTCCTCAGCTAGCGGCTCCTGAGCCTAGGCCTGCCCAGCCCAGTTTGTGGCAGTCTCCAGACCCCTTGCTTGGCTCTCCCGCTGGCAACGTCGGAACAAATAAGTAAAATCATTGGGGGGGGGGGTTGAGAAAGGCTGGCAAAAGTTTAAAAATAGATCCGCAGCCGTATGTCCCCGTGGGCCCCGGGAAATGAACACACCCACCCACAGCGAGGAAACTACCTGAAGGGGTCCCTTTCCTATAAGAAACGGGGGGCCCCCCCACAAAGCAACAGAATTCCGAGTCAGGGCTGAAGAATCAGGGCTCCATTTATTCAAGGGAGACGAAAGGCAACTCTAAAAAAAAAAAAAAGCAAGGCAATCTGCAAAACAGGTATTGATATACTGATGTAGAATGTTCCACTTACATACAAATACCAGTAAAGGTAACATACATTTCACAAGCGGATAGAAGGCATACAGAAAACAATTTCTGGAGAGAAAATTCTGTATCCAGAAAAACACAATCAGAGCTCAGAATAAATTTAGTAAATTATATTGTCTTGAGCGTACAGCGCCGCCCTTCTACTAAATCAGACCATAATTTCATGTAGCCCAGATCTGTCTGTTCAGACTAGCAGTGACTCTCTTTTCCGCTGGAAATGACAGGGATTTGGTTTGGGGGTTTGTTGAATGTAAGCTACCACGCTCAGCATTGAGCTATGGCCCCTCTGCAAAAAGAAAGAGGTGCTTCTCTTTGTCTTACAGGGAAGATGTACAGGAATTTTATTATATTTTATATTGCTTTTGCGATACCTATCTATGAATATACAACTGAGAACAGTCCTAGCTGGACTTTCTTTTTAAAGCAACATCAGTCCCCTCCAAAAGACAACAGTGTCCTCCTCAAAGACTCCTCTTGGCCAGACAACTGCAAAACCCACACTTATTTCCCCCCCATCACTGACTACATTCCAATGACAATATAATCTCTCCAACACAAGCAAGCAGCAGATGTCAAACAGCTAAGTAATCACCAGATATCTAAAAATGTCTATTCTTATTTAAGCATCATCCTCAAGCCAACGATGCTTGATAAAGAAATACTGCAGCTTCTTTTTTTTAAGTTTTATTTATAAGCTTTTGTATTGTTAACAAGAAACAAGAAACATATACAAAAATAAATATACCTTTAGAGTCTATTATTTCGCTCTTTCTTCATCCATTCATACAGTCCCGACCACCTCTTTTCAAAAACCTTTTCATCTTTCCCGTATAATATTACATTCAGCTTATCGACTTCTGCTACATTCATTAATTTATATATTAACTCTTCTCTTTGTGGTGATTTATCTGACTTATTTAGCCCAAAGGATTCTCGCTGCAGTCAAAATATAAATCATTACATACTTCTCATTATAACCATATTCCTTTGGGATCATGTTCAACAAGTAGATTTCGGGCTTAAGTGGCAATTCTACATTTATAACTTCTCTTATAATTTTTTTCCAATAATTTTGTATTTTTACACATCACCACCACATGTGAAAAAATGAACCTACATTTGTCTTACATTTCCAGCAGTTGCTTGAACAATTTGGGAAACATTTTGGGAACAATTTGGGAAACATCCTTTCCGGGGGCCAGTACCATCTATGAAGCATTTTAAACACATTTTCTCTAAATGAGGTTGCTCTCATACAACTCATAGTTTTCCAAATTTTAAACCATTCATCCATATCAATACAGTGTCCTAAGTCTCTCATCCATACTATCGTAGTAGACCTAACAACGTCATCTACCATATAATCTTCTAACAAAAATTTATATATTTTCTGGATCATTTTGTCGTTTGATGAGAGCCATATTTATCATAAAAACCCTTAAACAGATCTTTATTGTATATAGACTTTAACTGTATATTCTCCCACCATATTAATTTGACATTATGTTTTTTTGAGAGTATTTCTTCTGATTTTAGTTTGTTATCTTTATCTAAAAGTATTTCATACGATTCTTTGTTGAACTTTGTAAGAAGTGTAGGTTTCACAAAAGCTTTCAGAGGGGAAACCCATCTAGGTGTTCTAACGTAAAAAATTTCTCTTATCTTGTTCCATCTATTGATTAGTGATCCTCTTAAGAAATGGCTTTTAAAGTTAGAGTGAATCTTATTTTTCGCATACCAAATGTACGCGTGCCAACCCATGCTTAAATCATGGCCTTCTACTGCAGCTTCTAATAGTAAACTTGATGAACTCGTGCCTATCAATAGGGAAGTGAAACTGGGCCACCACAGTTAAAAGATTTTTTTTGCATACTTGTGGGACTCCACAGTTATGCATTTAAAAAAAATAGAAAAGGGGGGGGGAACACCCTGAAAACATCACAATAAGGTTTGAGCCTGCTCTGGCTCCCAAAGACATCAGGTAGGTGGGGGGGAGCAGAATTGGGAAGGAAGAAACTCTCCTGAAGAAATACAAATAGTTTATAGCATGATGAATGAAAATGAAGGCAAGGGGGATTGTGAAGTAATGAGTGCATCTTCCAACCCCAATCCGTGACCCTGGTCCAAAATACACTAATATTTCAAGGACCTTAAAGCTACAAGAGTGTCAAAGGAGATTTATCAGCGGAGGAGGGAAAATATTCCTTCAACTCACTCCTAATTAATTGCCCTTTTCCAATAAAGAACTATTTTACTTTATTTATAGTCCGCCTTTCTCCCTGAGACTCAAGGGAGATTATAACATTTTAAAACAAACAATAAAAAGTATAATTTGTACAAGATGCAATGCATGGAAAAATGATTACGAAGATCAGAAAATTCTTGGCAGTCCCCGGAATGGGGGGAACCAGTGAAAGTCAGGTTGAACAGGTGTGTGACACGTACGGTGTAAAGAGGAGGCACAATGCCATGCTCGGGACTAGAGGAGCAGCTTCAAACTTCACCAGTCACAGTAGGGTTGGGAAATTCCTGGAGATTTAGGGGGTGGAGCCTGGAGACAATGGTGTTTGGGGAGTGGGGAAATGTCAGTGGGGTACAGTGCCAAAGAATCCACCTTCCAACGCAGCCATTTTCTCCAGGGGAAGTGATCTTGCTCGCCTGGAGACCAGCCGTAACCCCAGGAGATCTCCAGCCACCCCCTGGAGACGGGCAACCTGAAATGACCATTACAGGGCTAATGTGCTCCAGCTCAGAGACTGCTGCGGTTTAACTTAGGTGAACAGGAAGCTACTCACTTGGAGCTCAGCAACAGCACACCTATTTTGCGGCAGGAGAGAGGAAACAGCCAGCTAACTGTTTATATCTTCCTCCGCCTCGCAATCTTTTGCAGCCATTCAGCGCGTCAGTCATTCGCTATTACTAAGAGTCCATCTCATTTTGGTTCGACCATGCAAAGTTGAGCACGTGCTGTCAAGCTGAGAGGGGATTCCCCAAGTTTCTCACACGCACCAGTGAGTTTCCAGAGGCTGCTGAGGCTTTGTGACATTTTTTGCCTCCCACTCACTCAGCCCAGTCTTAAACCGGAGCGCATATTTCAAAACAACACACCGAGGGCTATTAACAGACACTGGGTGAGCGAGGGGGGGGGGGTAGAAGCAAAGGAAAGGACTCATCACGTATTATTTCATCTGACAATATGCAACTCCCTTTAGGCTTGTGCAGCTGAGGTTACCGTAAACCATGTGGCTATACCTGAGTCTACAGGGCCTCCCACCCATTTCTTTAGACTGTTGCATATTCCGAAGTTCGGTTCTAGCATTGCCTGGCTAAAGGCCAGAAGGAGAAACACGGTGATGGAAATGACCTTTACTGTAGCTCTGAATTCTTATTTGGAGCGCTGACTGAAAATGTTAGATCTGAAAAGGGTAGCAAGGGAAGCATCTCTGCAAAGGTAAAGCAATCTCTAAGCATGCTTATCTTCTGCTTAACATCATACCCTTTCACAGGTAGCTAACTAAAATTCTATTTTATACACAAACGCGTATACCCAAAAATCCTAGTATCATCACCCATAATTCTGAATCTGCGGTCTGACTTTTGGGAGGGGAAGGCGGCATGTTATAGCCTGATTTCATCACATCTCAGAAGCTAAGCAGGGTTGGTACTTGGGGAAAAGACCACCAAGGAAGAGTCTGCAGAGGAAGGCAATGGCAAACCATCTCTGCTTCTCACTTGTCTTGAAAGCACCTTACTGAGGTTGCCATAAATCACTTGGGACTGGACAGCACATACATACATAGTCCTGGCTTTTACACTGATTATTGTTGTGCCTTTCCTTCATGGGTATGGGAGGAGAAGAAAACAGACATTGGGAGCTGCAGTGATGACACCAAGCTCAGTTAGCTTTGAATTGTTTCCATGTGTGCAGTGTAGACAGGAGATCTTACGATTGTCTGGCTGCCAGAAGTCTAGATATTAGTATTTAGGGGAATTACCCAATCAATCTGCATACCCGTATCAAACAGGTTACATATGTTACATTATTATATACTTCCTGGGTGTAACTCTGCCATGTAAAATGGAGCTCTTCCGCCAGGCTTTTGGGAGCTGCCACCACCAATGAAGAACACCACCAATGAAGAACATCGGTTGGTTAAAAGGGAGGGGGGCCCTGGACCCTGAAAATTGCCATTGACAGCCTTAAAGAACAGCAAACTCTGCAGGGACATCCAACTAACATTGAGAGCTGACTGCGAGCAGAGAACATTCTACACTGGCTGAAACGGCTATATGATTATTATAAGAACCACTAGCACTTTATTATGATTTTATATTTGTTTTAACTATAACTATGTTTTATTGTAATCATCTACTTTTATGTGAGCCGCCCTCAGCCAGCTTTGGCCGGGAGGGTGGGGTAAAAATTTGAAATAAATAAAATTAAAATAAAATAAATATTATTATATATTTTCTGTGTGTGACTCTGCTGTATGATAAATAAATAAGCTTTGAATTATTATTTATTTGATTTATACTATTATATACTTCCTGTGTGTAACTCTGCCATACAATAAATAAACAAGCTTTGAATTACGAACAAGCAGTCAGCAAAAGCCAGCAACAGTTTAGGTTTAACTGGGAATGGAACCTAGGACCTTCCACATGTGAATGCAGATGTTTAGGCCCTGAGCCGTAGCCACACCCAGACAACACAGACCTTCTTTATTATTGAGTTTTTCCCAGCTTGAGGTGACAATTTAATAGGTTTTGTAGGTTCTGCTTTTTTTTTTAAGTCTGAGCATTTTTTTCCTGCTTTTAATGGCTGATGGTGTTTTATCATTTTATAATATAATATATTATTTTGCCCTGACCTGATCGGCCCAAGCTACCTGGATCTTGTCAGATCTTGGAAGCTAAGCAGGGTCAGCCCAGGGAGACCAGCGAGGAACTCCAGGGTGGCTACGCAGAGGCAGGCCATGGCAAACCACCTCTGTTCGTCTCTTGCCTTGAAAACCCTCCAGGGTCAGCATAAGTCTGCCGTGCCTTGACGGCACTTTCCACCACCACTGATATAATATTTTATGTGCTTTTTTCACAGATGTGCATGATAACCTTGATCCTTTCTTTTTAAAAGCCACCGGGCAGGTTAACAAATGTTGCTCATTTTACACTTCCGATGATGGGTTTTATGAATTATTTTCACTGCCAGGTATTGAAATTTATAAAACTACATCAGAAGACCTTTGTAGTCATTACGTTTGGGGGGTGTACACCTGCATGCATCAACAGCACACACTAGTCACAATCCTTCAGATACAGGAAGTTTCCATTTCATCACCACCAGCTTCAATGAGAGCTACTATGAAACACCAAGGGTGGGTCACCTCCCGGAAAGTTCATTTAGATGGGACTTTACCTTTGTAAACAGAGATCAGGATCACTATTGTATCCTCATAAGTGAACTGAAAGGGTGATTGAGTTACTTCATTTATATACCACCTTTCTCCCCAACGGGGTCCCAAAGCTGGTTACCTCATTCTCTCCTCCATCTTATCCTCACAACAACCTTGCAAAGTGGGTTAGGCTGAGAGAGGGAGTGACTGTCCCAAGGTCACCCAGCAAGCTTCCATGGCAGAGTGGGGATTTGAATCTGGGTCTCAAAGAACCTAGTCTGACACTCTAACCCCTACACAGAAATGGTGAAAAGGGTGCAAGGAGGAACTAATCCACATTAAACAATCCTCAGTATATATTCAGAAACAGAAAAATGACATGTTTGGTACTTGGGGAAAAGACCACTAAGGAAGAGTCTGCAGAGAAAGGCAGAATGATTGACAACAGAATGACTAACAACTCGGCTCTTTAATACTGGTAATGTGGCCCAGTACCAAGAAAGTTGCCATCCCTGTTGTAAACTATGAGATGTATTATTGATTTATTTTTGTTTGATGATAGAAGAAGAAGAAGAAGAAGAAGAAGAAGAAGAAGAAGAGGAGGAGGAGGAGGGGGAGGGGGAGGGGGAGGAGGAGATTGGATTTATACCCCACCCTTCACTCAGAGTCTCAGAGCGGCTTACAAACTCCTTTCCCTTCCCCTCCCCACAACAGACACCCTGGGAGGCAGGTGGGGCTGGGAGAGCTCTGAGATAAACTGCCCTTGAGAGAACAGTTCTGAGAGAACTATGTCTTGCCCAAGGTCATCCAGCAGCTGCAAGTGGAGGAGTGGGGAATCAAACCTGGTTCTCCCAGATTAGAGACCACACACTTAACCACTACACCAAACTGGCTCTCACACCAAACTGGCTCTTAAAGCATTTCTGTGCCACCTGCTCACCCAAATAGGGTCCCCAAGGAGGCCAATATCAAACATTAAAACATTTCAACATTAAAAACATTTAAATATATACACAATAATGCAATGAAAACATATAATTTATTTATTTATTTGGATTTTTACCCCGCCCTCCCCGCGAAACGGGCTCAGGGCGGCTTACAATGGGCAAAGGCCATATAAAACAGGATAAAAGCAATAAGAACATTAATAACAATTAATCACAAACAACAATGATATAAACACACATAACACCACAAACCAGGGAGGCGGCCAATAACAGTCACTGGGAGTATGCCAAACAGAACAAAAAAAAGTCTTCACCCACTGGCAAGAGGCAACAATGATGGGAGACACACAAATCTCCCCGGGGAAGGGGAGTTCCAAAGTTTTGGCACCGTGACTGAGAAGTGGGTTGCCACCCACCTAACCTCAGATGGCAAGGGCACTCGAAACGGGGCCTCCAAAAATGACAGGAGTGGATGGAGAGGTTCATCTGGGAGAGAAGGGATTCATTAAAGGATGATTGTGTATAAAAACCTCTTAGTTCATAAGGGGGGGGGGGCTGCAGGCTTTTATGTTACCAGGCTTGGTCAACCCCGAAGCTGAAATTCATTTAGAGTACCTTCCTAGTACCACTATGAAGAACCTATCTAGCCAGTCACCCGTGCAGAATGTGTGTGTATACGCATGTATCCCTCACCCCTCACTGCTTCTGAAACTCAGTTTCAGAATGAGTCCTGATAAGATAAATCTCATTTCTGTAATTCACGTTTATCTGAGCCACTGGGGTCCCGCGCTTCTGCTTCCCCTTTCGATTCACAATATCACAGCTGCCAGAGCCGTGAACCAGAAAGCAACGAGCCAACCTTTACCCTGACCTGTGCAAGCATTATAAGCTATCAAATATTAATCTGCAAGCATCCTACAATGAGCTGTAATAACATTTCAGGAATGTAACCTTAATTATAACATTTCCCCCACATTCCCGAAAATTAAATCCAGGGCAAAGCTCTGACTTCAGCACAGAGTGACATGCAGTGAATTGCTCACCAGCAATTAAAAGTAATGTATTAAATTAACAAAATCAGGGATCTGATACATCAGAGCTACACTGGAATAAAATACTTCACCCCTCCCCCTCCTATTCTATCCTGTGAGTCTCCAGGATTGCATTTGTACCATTATCCCTCTTCTTGTATCTTGAAGGTTGTCCACATTTTACATTCGGGCTAGAGATCACTATAATTTTCTCCAGAGAAAACCTCTTTCATTTTCACATCATGTGTTCGTGGTTTTTAACCTCTGGGGGGGGGGAACCAGTAACCCAGAGGAATGACAGTTTTCACAACCAAAGCAATTTTCGGGGCAATTTTCGGGGGGGGGGTTGAAGCAAAGGAAACAGTTTTCCTGAGTGCCACATTCCATTTGGAGACATTGTGACTCACTCATGGGTTTTGGTTTTTTTTAAGAGCAGGATTCGAAGCGTGAAAAGACCATTTCTGCACATGCTTATCCTAGCAGAAGCTATCTCTGGGATATAATCTAAAAGGCAGCTGCATCCTGGTTTCTACAGAGCTGCAAAGAGACGGAGCAAGTTAAACAAGTATCAGTGCCTGTGCGATTTCTTTTTTAAAAAAAAAAGGAAAGAAGCTAAAAGGTCTTTTTTATGAGATCCATGTGAAACCAGTTCATGCACAGGGGAGTCCAGCTTGCCTTCAGATCACAGAGTGACATGCATTTTTTTAAACCATATTTTGTTCTTTAGCCAGGCAACTAGCAGCTCTGGAACAGAAATAACTTCCTGTATGCAAACCTTTTATGTGTACTGCATTAAAGCTTGCACAGAGAGAAAGGATGAAACGGTTACCAGTGGCTGTTAATCAATCAAATACATTGGCAGATACGGCAAGTGGCAACTGATAAAGCAGGAGGAAAACTGCAATTGCATTAGATAGGCTGCTTTACAGCTTGTTAGCCAAATGAAAGTGTTGTGTTCTATTTTATGTGCAACACAAGAATCCACAGTGTATTCGAATATCCACATTACAAAGGTTTTCAAAGAAAGAAGCAGGCCACAGAAAGTTCCTGTGTTCAAAAAAAACCCACAAAAAACTAGAGGCTAGTAATGAACAAACTTTTTGCTGAACTAACAACATACACTAGAGCAGTGATCTCCAACACTGTGCCTCTGGGCACCATGCTGCCCACCAGTAGGTTTCCAGGTGTCTGTCTGGTCCTTCCCCAAAGCGAATCTTCCCCCAAACAAACAAGTCAGTCCTGGTTTTCCTCCACTTCATAGTAGGAGGATGCTTGGCTTGCAACCTTGCAAAATGTTGTGATTGGTTCCTGTATCCCAAGGCAGACATTTGTTGACAGGCCCTGAACCTCCAGGGCACCATTCTGTGATTGCCCATATTCTCAAAATTCTAAAAGTGCCCACAGGCTCAACAAGATTGCTAGAATAACACACACCAAAAACAATATTTTATCTGGGGATCCTTGCTGTGATACAGTTGCCCTCTGAGTGGCTCTTTCCTTGTGTCTGATTCAGAACCGAACTGGATGTCAGGAAGTGAGCCATTCTGCCTGCTCTGTAGCAGATTTAGTCCATACCACAATGTTTTGCCCTTTGTCCACTATTGCTGAGAGTCAGCGGGGCAACCCTTGACTTTGTTTCTCTATGTCCCCTCCCATAAGCAACTTACATGATGCTTCTCTAGCCTTTTCCCTGGCTCTACTGCTTCCCTCCACCCCGGTAACAAACAGTGCAATCTCTACGCAGGCATTGACTACAATGGCCTAAGAAGGTTTTCTTTTAAGACTAGGCTGCACTTGCTCTCAGCACTTGTCTTGGGGAAACTTCAGCCATTTCAGTCTGAGTTCCAGGAGGCCACACAAGACCAAGTCTGAAAAGCATGGCTGTAAAAAGACAGCTTTGCAGTATCTCAAAGTTACATCTAATTCATAATGGTTGGCTCCTTCGTTGGATGCTAATTTTCTCTCTTTCTGCCAGCCTGGATTATTTTAGCAAGGAAATTGCCCCGATGCTCACTAATGGGTATAAACCACTATTCAGTGCTCCCCCGCAGGCATTAAAAGAATTTGCCAAGACATACTAAATCACCGGTTGGGCCCGTGATGAACATGTGAAGCTGCCTTATACTGAATCTGATCATTGGCCTATCAAGGTCAGTACTGTCTGCTCTGACTGGCAGAAGAAGAAGAAGAGGAAGAGGAAGAGGAAGAAGAAGAGGAAGAGGAGAAGGAAGAGGAAGAGGAAGAGATTGGATTTATACCCCACCCTTCACTTGGAGTCTCAGAGCGGCTTACAAACTCCTTTCCCTTCCCCTCCCCACAACAGACACCCTGTGAGGTGGGTGGGGCTGAGAGAACTCTGATACATACTGCTCTTTTTCAAGGACAGCTGTGCCAGAGCTTGTGACTGACCCAAGGTCACATCAGCAGGTGCAAGTGGAGGAGTGGGGAATCAAACCCGGTTCTCCCAGATTAGAGTCCGCACACTTAACCACTACACCAAACTGGCAGAGAATCTCTGGGGTCTCAGAAGTCTTTTCAATTCAATTTGATTTATTATGATCAAAGATCAGCAAATACCTTAAAATTTTACATATAGTTAACAGCAAAAATACAGCCAGACAGTTGATACAGATAAAAAAATTAGTTAAGACAATGTGGATTTTTAAAATTTCCTAAGAAGTAATAGTCTTCTGTCTAGTTAGGATAGCCATAGCACAAAATCTTGCTACCTTAGCAGTAGTTTCAATACAAATATCAGCTAAAAGAAGAGTAGAATAAAACTGATTAGACCTGCCTGGGTAGGCAACAATTATCGGCGTAATAAATTTAGAACGAATCTCATGATAGAATCGACAAGATAAAAGAACGTGCTCAATTGTCTCAACCTGTCCAGAATTACAAGGACAGAGTTGGCTTGCGTATGGGGTCTCAGCATATCTCCCTTGAAGGAGGGCAGATGGGAGAACATTTAATCGTGCCAAAGTGAAAGCTCTGCGGTGCTTTGGGAGTTCTAATGAATAAAAGTAACTGGATGGAGCAAACTTTCGGTTTTTATTTCTCACCACTAAAAAGTGTGAGGCTCGTGCTCTGTCCATTTGGAGAGAAGTGTCCCATAATCTTTGTTTGACAATAGCTTTGGCTCCTTGAAATCCAAGGTGTAAAAGGGCAGTACCAGAGAAGCCTAGAAGTGCCAGCTGGTATTCTATTGTGGAAACCCAGCTTGAGCAAAAACTATCTGAAAGGATTAAGGGGGTCAAGCCCTGATGAAAGAAGTTTTAGTTTAAGCCAAAAACATATGGCATAGACCCAACCCCGGGTTTCTAATATACCGTAACTAGGCCAGTCTCAAGCCTAAGCAGAGCATTGGGAACACATTTTGGAACTCCAAATAAAGCTCTCAAAAATTCTGACTGAATTGTTTCAAGTTTGGTGTATTTCTGCCCAGAAGTCTTTTCACATCAACTACTACATGATCCTTTTCACTGCTCAGTAAGAGAGAACATTTTGCAGTGCATGTCTTTTCCCCTCTCCCTCCCTCCCTTTTTATAAAAACTTGAAAGCTGACCAACTATATTCTGATATTTTGACTGGTCCTAATCAGCCAGTGTGGTGTCGTGAGAGCCAGTTTGGTGCACTGGTTAAGTGCGTGGACTCTAATCTGGGAGAACCGGGTTTGATTCCCCACTCCTCCACTCACAGCTGCTGGATTACCTTGGGCAAGCCATAGTTCTGTCAGAGCTGTCCTTGAAACAGCAGTTCTCTCAGAGCTCTCTCAGCCCCGCCTACCTCACAGGGTGTCTGTTGTGGGGAGGGGAAGGGAAAGGAGTTTGTAAGCCACTCTGAGAGTCCGAGTGAAGGGTGAGGTATAAATCCAGTCTCCTCCTCCTCCTCCTCTTCTTCTTCGTGGTTAGAGTGTCAGAACAGGATCAGAGGATAAATGAATTAAATTACTTTATGGCTTTTGTTTTTTAACATCCCTTTGAAGCTGCCTTATACTGAATGAGATCCTTGGTCCATCAAGGTCTGTACTGGTTACTCAGACTGACAGCAGCTCTCCAAGGTCTCTGTTAGAGGTCTTTCACATCATCTACAGCCTGGTCCCTTTTAAGTGGAGATGCTGGCGACTGAACCTGGGACCTTCTGCATGCAAAGCAGAAGGTCTACCGCTGAGCCATGGCCCCCTTTTGAGCAATATGGCTACTTGTAACCTCTGCCTGCTTTGAAAATACCTAATGTGGCTAACCAAAGAGAGAGATTTTTCAACTGGAAGAAACTGACCGGAGAAGAAATTTGTTTGTGGCATTTCTTGCCCCATATCACTAGGTAACATTACCCCCACCCCACCCCCCCAGGACTCGTTACCAAGTACATCATCTAAAATTAATTTCTGGTATTGGATAATATAATGGCAACCATATTTTCCCTCCATTTTCACCTTTTTAAGGGACTTGTGTGTTCTGTTTGGATAAATCAACCAATTTTTTAAAAAATTAGATGGCAACTGCCACTGCTTCTTCCCAAAAGGACAAAGGTGAGATCCTGATACTATCTCTGCAAAGCAGAGCATCTATTAAAACTTGCTTGGTTCCGCTTGGTTCTGAAAGTTATCAAATTTGTTAAAAAAAAAAAAAGCAGAAACTATGCAAAGAGACAAACTGAAGCCGCACCACTGTATTAACTATATGTGCTTTTAAGAGTGCCTTTTTAGTTTCTATGAAAACTGTGGTCTTCTGAAACAAGGACCAATTCTTTCAAAACAAGAGACCTCTAGCGACGTCAAAGTTAAAACCAAAGTACTCAAGGCTATGCATTATTCTGCTTATATTTAATTATGCCTACCCAAGCAAGCACATAAATAAATGGCGATCTCCTCCTCTTACGGTTACAGACAGCGGCACAAATCAGGCAAGCATTCTCCAGCTTCTCCATAGGCAATCAAAAATCAAGCCCTATTGAAGCCTGATTTAAGCTGTCAGGGCCCCGATTAGTAAAGCACTTACTTGGCCAGATTTATACATGCAGGGGATAAGTCTCTGATTCAGCAAAATGCTTTAATGCCGGCAGCTCCCCGAGTCAGGGAGGGAAAAGGGCGGGAAAAAAATCAAAATAGCTACTGAGGGGGAAGGCATGACTTGCATACTGCAAAGGCAGAGCTAAGCCAAAGAGTTTGTTAATTAAGGTCACAGGTCAGAAGGCACCAAAGGTTAGTCTTCTACATCAGTCGCTTAAAGTCCCCAGAAGATAACAGACAAAAATAGATGACAGGATTAGGGATTCGTACCAGCTTAGTTGCTTGTGCTGCCCAGTAGCATTTTAAAGAGGCAAAATTGTAAGCTCAAGATTTGAAGGGTCTTTCCCCAACTTTGCCTACCAGTTTCAAGATATAGGTAATCATATATACTACTTAGAACTACTATGGGGTGCTGGCAGGGCTGGAAAGCTTACATAACATAGAATCATAGAGTTGGAAGGGACCTCCAGGGTCATCTAGTCCAAGCCCCTGCACAATGCAGGAAATTCACAAATACCTCCCTCACCACCCCCCCAGTGACCCATGTTCCATGCCCAGAAGATGACAAAAATCTTCCAGGATCCCCAGCCAAACCGGCCTGGAGAAAAATCGCTTCCTGACCCCGAAGAGGCAATCGGCATTTCCCTCGGCATGTAAGAAAGCGCCACATGTTTATGTTAAGCTAAAAAACAGGCTAAAAAACAGGCTGCGGTGGCTCAGTGGTTAAGACGCTGAACTGCAGACCGGAAAGTCTGTTGTTCAGCAGTTCAAGACCTGAGTGCCACATGACGGAGTGAGGTCCCATCTCTGGCCCCAGTTCCTGCCAACCTAGCAGTTCAAAAGCAAGACATTGCAAGTAGATAAACAGATCATCCCCACTGTCTGGAGTTCAGCTGTAATTCCAGGAGAACTCCAGGACCCATCTGGAGGTTGGTAACCCTATCCTGTTACAGCCATGTTGGATCAGTGCAATGGTTCATCTAGCCCAGCACCCTGTTTCCAACAGTCACATGACACCAAAAAGCCCACTAGCAGGCCCCACAGGAAACACCCCTCATCTGCCTTCTCCTCCCTGGCATCCAAGTAGACACATCCTGTCTCTGAACCTGGGAGGCCCAATTCAACTACCATGGCTAACAGCCTTGATAAACCTACCCAGTCCCCTTATAAGAAGAATGTCAGCACCTCTCTCCCCCACCCAGTAATCCATCTGCTGTGTTGTATGACCCAGTTCTAACATATAGGTCTGCTGCAACTGGCTTTGGTGGAAAGCGCTAGCAAGTCACAGCCAACTTATGGCGACCCCATAGGGTTTCCAAAGCAAGAGACGCCCCAAGCCTCTGCGTAGGGCTACTCTGATATGCCCTGGTGGTCTCCCATCCAAATACTAACCAAGGCCGATCCTTCTTAGCTTTCGAGATCTGACAAGATCGGGTTAGCCTGGGCCACCCAGGTCAGGGCTTCTGCTACTACCGCTTTTAGTTATAAATTTATCTGAATGAAAATAAACATTGTGCTTTTTGTGCACCCCTGGTGTTTCATTTCATTCGTCCTGACAATAATATCCTTGTACGGATGGTTGGCGTTGTTATCCCCAAATAACCACTGGCAGGATGAGTGTGAGACAGGTGCCCCATAGGACAACCCAGAGCAGAGTTACGTGCCTCTAGGGGCGTTGACTTAAGTGGACTAAGAAGGGTACAATTATGCTTAGGATTGCCCTGCAAGGCTGCCTGCAGAGTTTGCAGCAGATTCGACTCTGGCCGAGGGTTGTCCTCGTTTGCAACTAAGCTAATACACTAGACGAGCCCTCATGAATATTATCACTTCTCTGCGCTCCTGGACTTACACCGACACAGATCACCTTATAAAGAGGTAGGGCAGCGCAGAGCTGTTATGGCAGGGCAGCATCCTGGCAATACTGTGCTATACATAATTTTCCAAGCAGCTCATTTGTAAGAGAAAGGTTTTACAGAGAAGAAGAAGAGAAGAGATTGCATTTATACCCTGCCCTTCACTCGGAGTCTCAGAGGGGCTTACAATCTCCTTTCCCTTCCTCTCCCCACAACAGACACCCTGTGAGGTAGGTGGGGCTGAGAGAGCTCTTTTGAGGGCTGCTCTTGAGAGAATAGCTCTCAGAGAATTTTGACTGACCCAAGGTCACACCAGGAGCTGCATGTAGAGGAGTGGGGAATCAAACCCGGTTCTCCCAGATTAGAGTCTGCACTCCTAACCACTTCACCAAACTGTCTCTCTCAGAGCTAAAGTTTTTCTGAGAACAAAAACAAACCAGGGGAAAAAAAATTATAATCCAGCTCATCCATAAGGCTATTTCCCCCCTCTTAGAAATAACAGTACATATTATGGCTTCATTATTCCTAGAAATAAAGACCATTTAATTTAGAAAGATACCATTAAATTCAAATTCAAAATGCTTTCAGTTTTTATAATTAGAGATTTATTTTCCCCACCAGTGTTATCACTCAAAGTGATGGCCACAGGAATAAACAGCTTTAAAAGGTGATTAGATAGATTTGGGGAGGGGAACCTCCACATTCAGAGGCACTAGACCTCTAAACCCCGGAGCCAGGAGGCAACATCAGGGGAAGGCCTTGGACTCTACACCCTGTTGTTGGCCATCCAGAAGAACTGGTTGGCCACTGTGTGAGACAGGATGCTGAACTAAATGGACCATTGGTCTGATCCAGCAGGGCTCTCTTCTTATGTTCTTATCTGTTTTCCAGAACAAGATATTTGAAAACAGCCTTTAAAATGAGTTGTGATACTCGCTGGCTTTTTCCTAGGAGCTAAAATGTTCTTCTGTAGTGAATTCTGTTGCATGTCCTAGCTAATGAAAAGGCTGCTACCTTTAATAGACTCCAGATTTGAAGGTTGCAGAGCTATTTACAGATGCACACAAATCTCAGCTTAATGTTATTAAAGGGAGTGATTTACATACTTCTAATTAATATTTAACAGTGCCAAGGTTGTCTGTGTGGAGGAACAAGCACCACCATACAGAGAGTCAGCTTCAGAAACCAGCGCTGTCTTATGCTTGCCTGCAAGGGTTATAACATTGTTTAATGAAATATGCAGCAATACAAATGTCATTTCATATGGGTCATGTTATATTTATACTATGGGTAACAAAGTCAATTGGAGTGGAAAACAACTTGTGAACCTAAGCAACGATTTCTTCTGTGTTTTCTCTAAGAATGTAAGAAGTGCCTTGCTGGATGAGACTAATGGGCCATCTAGTCCAGCATCCTGTTTCTATATGGTGGCCAAACAGTTGCCCTGCAGGGCCAACAAACAGGGCACAGAGGACAAGACACCCCCCCACATTGCTTCCTTGCACTGGTATTCACATGTTTACTTTTTCTGGATGTGGAGGTTCTATTTAGTCACCATGGCTAGTAGCCCTTGATGGAGTTCTTCTCCATGCACTTGTCTAATCCCCAACCATCCATGCTAGCGGCTATTACTACATCCAGTGGCAGTGAATTCCATGTTTTAATTACTTGTTGAGTGGGGCGGGGAAATCCTTTTATTTACCTTTAATGTATTTCCCACCAACTCCATTGGGTGCCCTCAGTTCTAATGTTACAGGACAGAGAGAGAGAGAAATGGAGATATTTGCAACAGAGCTGTGTTATTTGTTTTGGGGTTCTTTTTACAAAATTGCAGGTGGAGGCATTCAGACACTTCACTCATACACTCAGAAAGGTCCGTGCAATACTTTCTTTTTCAGATGCAGAACGGCAAGTAGGGTTCCTCCTTGCATTTGCCGGGTAACCAGTTCCTCATACTATCTCTTCTTTTGTCATGACTAGGGCCACACAAATCCAGTTTCCGGGCTGCCAGCAATGACGTACTCTTTGTCCCATGTGTAACACAAATCCTCTCCTTCCATTTTTGTACGCTGGTTTCCAGGCAATAGCGTTTTGATGTTTCATGAATTTATTATCATTGCATCTGTATGAATTCTGCAAGCTGGCTTAAGCATTTCGAGAGGTGGTGATTTGTTTGGTTCCCCCCAATACATTTGTTTGGTCCCAATAAAAGTTATTACATAGATTTAGTTCTTGGCATTGCAGTTTGCAGGGATCTGAATGGCCACACAACTTTTTCTACAATATTATTTATAAGCCTCCGTTCTGCCAATAAAGCAGCAATGAAAGAATTGGATCATGAAACACACGGACTGACATTTCAGTACTTGGAGGTTATGCTAAGCCTAATTGCACTGACTCTAGGCTAAGAACCAAAATTGACTTCTTGCACACACAGCAGTTTTGGACCGGGGAAACACCAAACAGACCTAACTTCATGCCTTTGGCTCCTCTCCAAGAATCAGATAAATCATGCATAAGGTTTCTAGGAAATCAGTTATCTAACTTAATTGTATTTCCTTAAACGGACGGCATCAAAAGTAAACCTAATCCAGTACAAATGCACTGCAGCAATCAGTGAAATGAGGCCAAGACGGCTCTTGAAAGAATGCCTTCAAATGCTGATTTATCAAACAACAGTAACCCAGGTTTTAAAGATAACCAATGCACCATGCTCCGTTGTTGCAGAACAAAATGAATCGAGATCTCTTCCAAATGTATGTTCTATAGTAAATTAGTCAAACTTGCTACTTTTCAGCAAAATAACACCCCATCCCCCAGTGAAGCACAAAATAAGTAAAATGAAATTCTCTACTTGAATGTCATAGGGCTCTGCTTATACATAAGGGTTTGGGGTTTTTTGCCACAGAAGCAAAAGGAACTTAAAGGCTTGAATTCTATGAATGTGTTCTGTGCACACTACTAATCTTTGCCACAGAACATGCTTCCTCTTCCTTAAAACTTTCATTTGCGCAAGAACCCACTGAAAGGCATTGTTTGCACAAATGGAAGTTTTAGAGGAAGAGGAAGCACGCTGCCTATCAGAGACTATCTAGCATGCACGGAACACATTCATAGAGTTTCAGTTACTGCACATTCAGAAAACAGAAGAGGTAATGCCTTATGAAGAGCTTCCTGTTTAGATTAAAAGCCAAGACTGAATTAGGACAGAAAATGGTTCTATCCTCATAAGTTTCACTCTGCTGAAAATGTTAAAAGTTTAATGAGCACAAGGAAATTTCTTTTACTGAAATGCCTTCTTAGATGCTGCTCCAGCTTCAGTCCGGCATAGTGGTTAGGAGTGTGGACTCTAATCTGGGAGAACCAGGTTTGATTCCCCACTCCTCCACGTGCAGCTGCTGGTGTAACCTTGGGTCAGTCACAAGTTCTCTCACAGCTGTTCTCCCTGAGCTCTCTCAGCCCCACCTACCTCACAGGGTGTCTGTTGTGGGGAGGGGAAGGGGAGGTGATTGTAAACTGCTCTGAGACTCCTTTGGGTAGTAAAGGGCGTGGTATAAATCCAATCTCCTCCTCCTCCTCCTCCTCTTCTCTTTCCCCATATCAAGGCACTTTTCATATTGTCAAGATTCTATAATTCAAGAGCCAAACTATACCAAAACTCAGAACAAGAGATCGACACGCTGCCAGTTTTAGATAACTGAGCCTCCGGGGAGGGCGGGATAGAAATATGAACAATAAATGAACAATAAACTAGTTGCATAATATACAATTTAACATTAATAATTGCTGAAATGTTGATTAGTAATCCATAAAGCTTCTGCAGCCCAAACACTTTTTATTAGGCAGTAGCTCACACAAGGCCTAGGTAAAGGTTTCTGTTGCTCGAAAGCCAGTCGAATCCAACTCTAGGGTTGCGGTGCTCATCTCTATTTCCAAGTGGAAGAGCCAGCGATGTCCGAAGACGTTTCCGTGGCCATGTGGCCGACATGACTAAACGCCAAGGCGCACGGAACGCTGTTACCTTCCCACTGAAGTTGTACCTATTTATCTACTTGCAATTTCTTGCTTTCAAACTGCTAGGTTGGCAGGAGCTGGGGCCAAAGACAGGAGCTCACTCCGTCATGCGGCACACTCGGGTCTCAAACTGATGAACTACCAACCTTCCAGCCTGCAGTTCAGTATCTTAACCACTTGAGCCACAGCGGCTCCACACACAAAGCCTAACAGGTAATAAACATACATAGGCACAGCACATGTCTTTGTTTTAGCCTACTGGTATAAATAGGGTTGCCTGCCTCATAGTAGTGACTGGAGATCTCCTGGGATTGCAATTTATCTCCAGGCAACAGAGATTACTTCACCTGGGAAAATGGCTGCTTTAGAAGGTGGATTCTATGGGATGATACCCCACTGGAGTCCCTCCCCAAACCCCACCCTACTCAGGCTCCACCCCCAAAATCTCAAAGTATCTCCCAACCCCAGGCACAAATCTCTGTGCTACTGGCAACGGCTCCCCATTCTCCTTCCCTTTCTGTAAAAGCTTCTCAAAGAATCCCTTGAGTCCCATCAAACCTTTTCCTGACATCCTCTTCACATACTACTTATTCTACCATCCCACCTACCTCTCCAGTACACAGTGTAAATATTTATGTATTTATGCGACTTTTATTATCCCACCCTACTAGGGATCCCAAGTCCCCCCGGGGGGCGGGGAAACCCCCGCCCTAGAGGCCCGTTCCCCGGCGGCGCTGGATTGGGCCCCGGGGGGGAGTCCGCCCCGACGTGCGCATCACCCGGAAGTGACGGGAGGACGCCAGGCATGCTGGGGGCGGGGCCACGGCCATCCAAGGGAAAACTCTATGGTTTTCCCTTGTATGGCCGTGGCCCTGCCCCCATCGTGCCTGGTGTCCTCCCGTCACTTTTGGGTGACGTGCGTGAGGCGCGTGCGCACCAGACGCCCGGCGAAGATCCACTTGGCAACCCTACACCCTACCCAGCCAGCTGGCTCAGGGCAGCTTACAAGTCATAAAACCATGAACAATTCCATACAAGACTAATACATTAAAATATTAGTTAAAGGAGAATTAGTTAGTTAAAACATCCAGGATCACCCCCAAGCTCCTCACCATCCATTGGGGCTGGCGTCAAAGGCACCCCACCGAGAGCTGGGAGTCAGGATCCCGCACCCATCCAATGCTCCCTCCAAGATGTGGAGTCTTATGAGCAAAAATTCTGCTTTGTGAGCTACTGGCATTAAAGTTGTGAGTGAGCAAGCTGACTACTGCATAAATTAGTTTGCTCTGGAGCCATCCCTTCCTGAGCTAAGATAAAAATGTGTAAGGTCTCCCTAACTCGGCTCAGAGGGAACACTGCACCCATCCCTCCACAACTCCGGAACAGCCCCTCTCCTCTTAGCTGGATTAAGTCCAGCTGGCTCTGTTGCAGCCAGTCAGCCAGGGCCCCTAATGCCCTAGCCAAGATAGCTGGGGCAGAGTTCGCCCGTCCATCCACCAGCATTTTCAATTTAATTTCTGCTTAATAATGTTCCACTTAGAACAGCCATATTTAGTTCCAGACTGAGCCACATTTGACTCCAGTGCCATCAGTTGCACACCTTTGCTGAAGATGCTTGCCCACATGGGGGCACTACCATTTCATTTTTAGCCTTTACAAGAATAATCATTTAGAGGTGTGGCCAGCTCGATACCCGTCCACACATTTTTTTTTTTGGTCAGGAGTTTGTTTGTTTTTTAAAAAAAGAGAGAATGCTTTTAGAACACACATGAAGCTGGCTTATACGAAGACTATCAGTCCATCAACATCACTATTGTCTACTCAGACTGGCAGCTGCTCCCCAGGGTCTCAGCCAGAGGTCTTTCACATTCAAATGATTCACCCTCTCTCTCATTCCTGCAGGTGAATATTATCCTCATATAGGACATCTCCCTGCCAACAAAAGTCCGCATGGTCAAAGCAACGGTGTTCCCAGTAGTCATGTATGGCTGCGAGAGTTGGACTATAAGGAAGGCCGAGCGCCGAAGAATAGATTCTTTTGAACTATGGTGCTGGAGAAGACTCTTGAGAGTCCCTTGGACTGCAAGAAGATCAAATCAGTCGATCCTAAAAGAAATCAACCCTGACTGTTCCCTGGAAGGCCAGATAATGAAACTGAAGCTCAAATACTTTGGCCACCAAATGAGAAGGGAGCACTCACTGGGGAAGACCCTGATGCTGGGAAAGACTGAAGGTCAAAGAAGATGGGGACGGCAAAGGATGAGATAGTTGGACAGTGTCATAGATGCAACAAACATGACATTGAGCCAACTTCAGAGGACGGCGGAAGACAGGAGGGCCTGGCGGGAGCTGGTCCATGGGGTCGCGAAGAGTCGGACTCGACTGTGCGACTGAACAACAACAACAACAGGACAAGGAAAGCAGGATTTGAAACAGTTCTCAACTCAAATTATGATTTCTTGTTTATTTATTTTAATTACCGTGTGTGTATGTGTTTCTTGAGCAAAATTAGTGCCAAGGATGGCTTTATCGAAGAAAATAGTATGAAGGGAAGGGAGGGGGGAGGGAGAACATACAACCAGACATGAAATTGTAGGCTTACCCAATCTCACCAAATCGCGGCGGGGGATCCGCATGGCTTCGCAGAATCCGTGCCGCAGGGACGGCGAGACGCGTTGCACCGCCGTCGCCAGGACATGATGCCAAGCGTCGCATCCCAGTGACGGCGGGTGCAATGCGTCTCGCCGCCCCCACGGCATGGATTCTGCGAAGACATACAATCCCCCGCCACGACTTGGCAACCCTATGAAATCGCCTTATACTGAATTAGGCCATTCGCCTCCCAAAGTCAGTATTGTCTACACTGACTGGCAGCTGTTCTCCAGGGCTTCGGCAAAGGTCTTCCACTTTCACCTACTGCTTGATCCTTTTAACTGGAGATGCTGGAGACTGAACCTGGGGCCTTCTGCAAAGGCTCTTCCACGGAGCTACAGCTGCTCCACTAGGGTTATCACCTCTGAGCTGTGAAATACCTGGAGATTTTGGAGGTGGAGCCTGAGGTGGGCGGGGTTTGGGGAGGGGAGGAACTTCAATGGGGTACAATGCCATAGAGTCCACCTTCCAAAGCAGCCATTGCCTCCAGGTGAACCAATCTTTGTTGCCTGGAGATCAGTTACAATACCGGGAGATCTCCAGCTGAGATTTGACTCGATTAATGCAAATAGATTCTTTAAAATTTTGCCACTGTTTGGACTGATATCTTCCTCCCCCCATCTAAGCATGCTCCTCCTCTTGTTATTGGGTAATTCACAGTGCAATCCTGAAAAGTATGCAGACGGAGAGTGATTTCAGCTAAGCATACCTTTATTTAGTTCAGGACAAAGACGAAGGGACCAGCTCGCAGGCTGGTATATATGTTCAGAAAACCCGCCACCAAGTACACCTAAACACACCCCCTACTCCCGATAGGCTATTTACAGTAACCGGGCGACCATTGGTCTCCCGGCTGAGAAGCTGGCCCTTTGATTGGGCCGGCTAGGATCCTACGGACCCATTGTCTTTGGACATGAAGCTATTGAAGAGTTGTGCCTGGCCAGCCCGGGCAAGTCCGGGCATGTCAGGCTGAATACATTACACCCCTCCCCCCTTGGTTCAGAAGGCACCCACAGACGAAGTCCTTCAAGTAGGCGGGTGGCTTCTTGGGGCGCGTCGAGCGTCGGGGCTCCGGGGTAGCGATGGGTTCGGTCTCGGGGGCCCTGGGAGCCGAGGGGCCTGGGGCCGACGGGGGCGCCGAGGAGGCAGGACAGGCTGGCACCACGGTGTGAGGTGCCTCGGGTTCCTCACGGAGAGGCGGCTGTGGATCCGGTGCCGGGAGTGGGGCCGATGTGGCAGGCTCTGGGTCCTCGTCCGGATCCTCAGGGTCCAGCTGTAGCGTGCGACGGCGCAGCTGATCTATGTGCCGGTGGAGGATCTGGCCATCCTCGCTGGAGACCTCGTACGAACGGGGGCCCTTGACCCGTATGACTCGGGCTGGGATCCATTGAGGCCCCCGGCCGTAGTTTCGGGCGTACACCGGGTCCTCTGGAAAGAACCCTCTGGCCGGCTCGTACGTCTCGGTGCCCGGGGCCTCCGGGGTTGCCCGATCTGGGTGTAACCGATCCAGTCGGGAGGCCAGGCGGCGGCCCAGCAGTAGTTCGGCCGGGGAGCGGCCGGTCGTGGTGTGTGGCGTGGTACGCTGTCCGAAGAGAAAGGCTGCTAGTTTATAGTCCCAATCGGTGGAGTCCAGTCGGCGAAGTGCGTCCTTTGTGGTGCGCACCATGCGCTCCGCCTGGCCATTCGTGGCAGGGTGGAACGGGGCGGATCGGACGTGGCGGATCCCGTAGTACCTGGTGAAAGCCTGGAACTCGGCCGAGGTGAACGCGGTTCCATTGTCCGTGACCAGCGTGTCGGGGATCCCTTGGCCGCTGAAGATCCTCCACATGGCCCGGATTGCGGCCTGCGATGATGTGGAGGGCACCGGGACCACTTCCAGCCACTTGCTGTATGCGTCCACCAGGATGAAGAACAGCTTGCCCTGGAAGGGTCCAGCAAAGTCCAGATGGAGGCGGGACCAGGGACGGTGGGAGGATTCCCAGGCCCTCTCGGGCGCTCGGGGTGGTTCCGGCCGCGAGGCTTGGCAGGGCTGGCACCTCTTGACCACCCCTTCAATGTCCGCGTCCAGTCCTGGCCACCACACATAGCTCCTGGCCAGGGCTTTCATCCGCACCACCCCGGGGTGTGTCTCGTGCAGGGCGGTGAGTACCCGTTCCCTTAAAGGCGAGGGGATGACCACCCGGCTTCCCCACAGCAAGCACCCCTTGTGGGTTGAGAGTTCGTGTTTCCGGGTGGCGAACGGGGCGATGTCCTGGTCTCCTTTGGCCTCGGGCCACCCCCTCACCACCCAGTCCAAGACCCTCCCCAATGTCTTGTCCTTGGAGGTACAGCGTGCCACCTCCGAAACATGGACCGGCTGGTCCGTGAGGGTTTCCAGGCTCGCGACGAGGAGCGCGAGGGGCAGGCGGCTCAGTGCGTCGGCGTGGCCCATCGCCTTTCCGGGCCGATGGACGAGGTCGTACGCATACCCCGCCAGGAAGATGGACCAGCGTAGCACCCTGGGCGAGGTTATCTGCGGTGTCTGCCGGTCGGGTGCGAGGAGGCCCAGCAGGGGCCGTACAAGTAGTGGTGAAATTTTTTCACCCCTGCCACGATTGCCAACGCCTCCTTGTCGATCTGCGCGTAGTTGCGCTCGGCCGACGACAGTGTCCGCGAGTAGTAGGCCACCGGGACCTCGCGACCATCCGGTAGTCTGTGCCCCAGGACCGCCCCGACCCCATAGGGGGAAGCGTCGCACGCCAGTACCACGGGAAGGGCCTCGTCAAAATGGGCGAGGACCGCATTAGAGACCAGGAGGTCCTTTATTGTTTGGAAAGCTGCGTCGTGTGGTGGCCCCCAGGCCCATTGCGCCGACTTGTCGAGGAGGCGGTGGAGCGGCTCCGCGACGGCCGCCTTCAGGGGCAAAAAGGAGTGGTAGAAGTTCACCAGGCCTAGGAACGCCTGTAGCTCCGTTTTGGACTTCGGGGCCGGGGCGTGTGTGATGGCTTCTACCTTGTCCTGGGAGGGGTGCAGGCCGGCGGCGTCCACCGCGAAGCCCAGAAACTCCACCCGCGGCACCCCCAGTAGGCACTTCTCCCGTTTCACCTTGAGGCCCGCCGCGTCGAAGCGTTGTAAAACGGCCCTCAGACGGTCTGCGAAGGACGAGGGGTCTGGCGCGGCGATCAGCACGTCGTCTAGAAACGGCTGAACTCCGGGGATGCCTTTAAGGAGGGAATCCATAAAAGATTGAAAGATCCCCGGCGCGACTGAGACCCCGAACTGGAGGCGGTGCACCTTGAAGGCCCCTTTGTGGGTCGCAATGGTCTGTGCCTCGGCCGTGGCGGCGTCCACCGGTAGCTGCTGGTACGCCTGGGCCAAGTCCAGTTTGCCGAACACCCGAGCCCCTGCCAGGGCTGCCAGCACTTGGCTTACTACCGGCACCGGGTACGCGTGGGGCTGCAGGGCTTTGTTTATGGTGCATTTATAGTCCGCGCAGATGCGGACGTCCCCGTTCGGCTTGAGTGGTGTGACAATGGGGGTCTCCCACCGGGCCGACGCCACCGGTTCTAGCACGCCTTGCTCAACTAGGCGATCGAGCTCGGCCTCCACCTTCGGCCTCATGGAGATCGGGGGCAGCCGGGCCCTGATGCGGATGGGGCGTATCGCGGGGTCTAGGTCCAGGGAAATGGCAGGGCCCGTGTACCGCCCCAGGGTCCCATCGAAGATGCGGGGAAATTCTGCGCACACCGCCCCGAAATCCTGCGCTCCAACCTGGTTGATGCCCGTAACGGAGAGCCCCAGGGCCTTGAACCAGGCCAGTCCCAACAAGCTGGAGAGGGGCCGGTCCACAACCAGTAGGTCCAGTTGGCCCTTGAAACCCTGAAACTGGACCCGGAACTTGCCCCAGCCCACCACCGCCACGGGGTTTTTGTTAAAGTCCCGTAACCGGAAACCCCGTGACTTCTGTAGTGGTGGCCCCCCCCGAGGACACAGTGCACGGAGCGTGTCCGCGGATATTATGGAGTAGGTCGACCCGGTGTCGATCTCCATGGTGCAGGGGGCTCCCTCTATGAGGACCGTCACATGCATTTTATTTGGGCCGTCGGGGGGCAGGTTACAGACCTGGTGCTGTGGAAAGTGGGACGACACGGTGTGGAGCTCCAGGGGCAGTTCCGCGGTGGTCTGGTGGGTGGCCGATCTCGGTCGTTGTCCCTTGGACCGGCAGACCTTGGCGATGTGTCCTGCCTTGTTGCAGGAACGGCAGACCGCATTCCGGAAACGGCACGACCTGCGTTCGTGATCCTCCCCGCAGCTGGCGCACTGACTTGGAGACGGGGCCTTGGAGGTCCTGGAGGATACGTGTTTTGATCGCTGCTGAGTCCGCTGTCGGAGTTGTAGGACTTCCTCTTGGTCCGAGACGTCGGAGCCGCTGCTCACTTGGGTACGGTGGACCGCCTTGGCGCGGCGGTCTTGTCGCGCTTGTTCGTATGCTGAGGCCTCCCGGATGGCCTTGTCCAGGCTCAGATCGTTCTGGCTCACCAGTTTCCTCTGCAGCTTCGGCTCCCGGAGTCCGACGAGGAACTGGTTCAGGAGGGTATCGTCGAGGCTGGGGAAGGAGCACCGGGTCGCCAGGCTCCGCAGCGCCGCCAGAAAATCGGAGGTGGTTTCGCCGGAGGCCTGAACTCTTGCGAAGAAGTCCAACCGCTCCACGTACTTCGTGGGTTTGGGAGCCAGGTGGTCGGTCAGGGCCTGGACTAAGGAGCTGTATGACTCGTCCTTCGTTAGTTTGGGCGAGATTAAGTCCTTGAGGAGCCGATGGGTCTGGATTCCGCAGTGGCTCAGCAGGTAAGCCTTCTTCATCGCGTCATCCACCACCTTGTGGATGGTGAAGCGGCTCTCCAGCGTGTCCAGCCAGGTGTCCCACAGCGAGGGCTGGGAGAGATCGAAAGCGGGCAGGCTTTCTGTTGCGGTCGCGGTCGCCATTGTACTGTCGCCACGTGGTGGGGTGGCCTCTGGAACGGCGATGGCGTCGGGAGCGTTGTGGAGGCCGCTGCTGCTCTCGGGGTCAGCAGGGAGCGAAGCGGAGCCGGGAGCTGCGCGATGAGCGGTTGCCGGAGAGCTGGGAAGCGAAGCGGCGCGGTTCCCGGAGGTCTCGGCGTCGGGGCTCGGTGCGGTGCTCGTGTTGGCGTCCGGGTCTTTGTTCATGGGGTCGTGGATCCCACCTTCGTCGCCAGTGAAAAGTATGCAGACGGAGAGTGATTTCAGCTAAGCATACCTTTATTTAGTTCAGGACAAAGACGAAGGGACCAGCTCGCAGGCTGGTTATATATGTTCAGAAAACCCGCCACCAAGTACACCTAAACACACCCCCTACTCCCGATAGGCTATTTACAGTAACCGGGCGACCATTGGTCTCCCGGCTGAGAAGCTGGCCCTTTGATTGGGCCGGCTAGGATCCTACGGACCCATTGTCTTTGGACATGAAGCTATTGAAGAGTTGTGCCTGGCCAGCCCGGGCAAGTCCGGGCATGTCAGGCTGAATACATTACAAATCCTAAGCAGGTCTACTCAGAATCCTACTGAAGTCTACTCAATGGGGCTTACTCCCGGGAAAATGCTCATAAGATTGCATTGGCGGTCCAGCTGCCAGTCAGATTTCTTCTGCCAAGGCTGTGGCCCTTTGTGCATTCCTGGTCCTGCAAAAGTTTGCACTTGGTTAGGCTCAGAGGTTGTGTTTTGCTGGTGCTGAGAATGTGACTGCAGCCCTTCTTTTCCAGGCACAAGCAAGTGATGCCGTAGTCATATTGGCATAATTGGGACATGCATGCATTTACTCCCAGGAGATTCCGCCTCCTTTGTCTGCATGCACAGATGCTATTGCCCTAAGCCATTCCTGGATGCAAGGTCACACAGAGCAGTTGTACATATCACTCTGCTAAAACTAGGAAGCTAAAATGGGCTCTTTTTGACACAAGCAGTGGCTTGTTTAAAATGCAAATGCATTCCCTTTTTGACCACTATCATTACGTCCTCAGTTCCAGAAATGGAGAGTGGCAAATGGATCTTTATATTAAAAAAAAAAAAGAACTTCTGCATGCACAGCTAAGTGTGCACTTAGAAAAGAGAGAAGAGATTGGATTTATACCCTGCCCTTCACTCGGAGTCTCAGAGTGGCTTACAATCTCCTTTCCTTCCCCTCCCCACAACAGACACCCTGTGAGGTGGGTGGGGCTGAGAGAACTCTTTTAAGAATTGCTCTTTCAAGAACAGCTCTGACGGAACTATGGCTTGCCCAAGGTCATCCAGCAGCTGCAAATGAAGGAGTGGGGAATCAAACCCGATTCTCCCAGATTAGAGTCCGCGCACTTAACCACTACACCAAGCTGGTTCACTTACAAGTGAACTCTCCACTTGGCCTTGATTCGAGTCCAGTAGTACCTTAGAGACCAATTGGATCTTCAGGGTATAAGCTTTGAAGAGTCAGAACTCCCTTCATAAGATACCTCTGCATACCTGAGGAAAGGAGCTTTGATTCTTAAAATATTATACCCTGAAATTTTGTTAGTCTCTAAGGTGCTACTGGACTCGAATCTAGCTCTTCTACTGAAAACCAACATGGCTACCTTCCCGAAACTCTCTCCATTCAGCCTTGTTTCTCAGTCACCAACTGACAGTAAAATAATTAAGTGCGCAGCAAGAACTGAGGTGCAGATTATACAGATTCTGTAACATCTTATTGTCTTACAGAGTTTAATGATTATATAAGCAGAATGCAGCAGACACTGGGGTTTTTTTATAGACAAACTACTGAGCTTTAAAGAAAGAGCTTGTCCAATGCACATGCATAAGCGATCATCTAAAAAAACCTAGTCACTAAATTAAGAGCACAGACTGCCATAGCGCTTTACACATTTGCTATAGGAATTCACACACACATATATAACAGGACTGTAGCAAATTAAAATATTCAACGCAGACAATATTTTAGCAATCATTTTAAGATCAGAGAGGTTAAAAAGTCCAGAATGATTCACCCCCACTTCACTGGGGGCAGCGTTTTAAAACTTGCAAACACTATGAAAGTATCTACTGATAATAATAATAATAAGAATAATAATAATAATAATAAGAAGAGTGAATATAATAATAAGGGGAAATTCTGTGGGTAGCTCATGTTTTGCATGCAGAACCGTCCCAGGTTCACTATCTGGCATATCCAGCTAAAAGGTTCTCAAAAAGAAAGAGTTGAGAAAGACCTTTCTCGGAAGAGATAACTGTCAGCTAGATGGACTAATAGTCTGAATTAGTATAAAATTGCTTTTTGTATGTCCACAGGTGATGTTCACCACAGGCCATTCATTTTGCCAGATCATTTTGCCATCATCCCTTACACACTCAGAAGAGGTGGGGCTAGGACTGCATAAACCATAGTATTGCTGGTTCAGCTGCTTCACGCTGACCAGCTCATGACCACCTAGTTCTTGCCAGCAGATTATAAGGTAAAGGTAAAGGTTCCCTTGCTCAAAAGCCAGTCGAGTCCGACTCTAGGGTTGCGGTGCTCATCTCCGTTTCAAAGCCGAAGAGCCAGAGCTGTCCGAAGACGTTTCTGTGGTCATGTGGCCAGCATGACTAAACACCAAGGCGCACGGAACGCTGTTACCTTCTCACTAAAGTGGTCCCTATTTATCTACTTGCAATCTCTTGCTTTCGAACTGCTAGGTTGGCAGGAGCCGGAACTAGAGACGGGAGCTCACTCCGTCTTGCGGCACCTGGGTCTCGAACTGCTGAACTACTGACCTTCCACAGCCTGTAGTTCAGCGTCTTAACCTATACCCAGACCCCGTGTTCCACCTGAGTGGGAGCAGCTGCGGGGGAGGAGCTGCTGACAGACATCCATTTAGCACATTGTTTCTGGCTCTTTACACCTGAAGAGCTCTTCTCCAACTCTGGTTTCCTGCTACCATTAGGCATAACAGTTCTAGATAGGACTGCTAAGCCCCCAGTGGGGGTGGAGGATCCCTCGCTCTGAGCTCCCATTGCTCACCACCACTCCAAGTGGCAGCAGAAGAAAATGTTTAAAAACAGCACAGATGCTGGCTCACTTCAAGGGAAAAGCTGGAAGTGACAGTGGGTAGCTCTAGGAATCACTAGAACTCTATGACTTTACCATATAGTTTCTGGCAATTTCTAGTGCTATCTGCCATCACGTCTGGGTTTTCCCCAGAAGTGGAGTCATCACACTGGTGACGCCCCCCCCCCATGTCTCCACCCCCAACCCTCCAGCTCTAAAGCTAGAACTGTACAATAAAACTAACAAAGCCTGCAAAACAGCATGGACAGGAAGAGTAAATACAGTGATTTGATACTTATTTTAAGCATTTTATTTTTCTTGATGTTTTCTTTTTATTTATCATTGGCCCCATTCACACGGAGCATTTGCCGCGCTAAAGATACAGATGATAGGCGGATTTTCCAGGCGCGATCACACAGCAACATCTGGGAAGCGTAGTGCACCCGAGGCTAACCTGTGGCTTCTTGCCGAAGATATGGAGTAAAAAACCCAGTACATACAATGTGCCAGTTTCCGGAAAACGCGGGGCAAGCGCGGGCGTCTGATCACATTTCCGCTGGAATCCCGTGGCATACAGCGCCCGCCCATGTTCCGTCACAAACTGGATGTTTGGGGTTTTTAAAGTCTCCACAGGATGCGCACAAACGCCCACTGGGACATGCGCACACTGTGGTGAGGGGGAAAAATTCCCGTTTGCCACGAAAGCGGTGCCTAGCGATTGCCAGTGTGATCCCATTGCACCGCTTCTTTGCCGCGCTGCAGGATAGCTGTGTGATCGGCACCTAACAGTATACCCACGGGACCTCCATGGGACATGTGATCGGGCTGCTGTGCGTCACTTTGCTCCGGAGCAAACAGCCACGCTTCCCCCCCCCCCCGCATTTTCCAGCCCCTGTGACTGGGACCATAGTATTTTATGTCTACACTTGTAGAGTCCACTGGCACCTTTAAGACCAACAAAGGTTTATTCAAGGTATGAGCTTTTGCGTGCATACACACTTTTTAAAATACGTTTGTATTTGAATATGTATTTTGAAAAACTATGCCTTGCACATGAACGCTCATACTTTGAATAAACCTTTGTTGGTCTTAAAAGTGCCAGTGGACTCTAAAAGGGTAGACCTAAAACGCTATGCTTCAGCCCAACACGGCTGACCACCTGGAACTATGTCTATACCTGTGAGTCACCTTGGGCATGCACTGAGCAGAAAGGCCACATACACATTTATTAAGATGCATAAAAATAAATACGATTGCACAAAGAGTGGATTGTGATCCAGACTCAGCTAGCAGTTTCTGCTGACTCCCCCTCTCATGTCATTTCTCAGACTCCCCTAAACTCTCAGAGCATCATTTCAGGAGGTCAGAGGAATGCAGTGGGGGGTGGGGCACAACATTTCCATTTTGCTCATAGAAAATTTAGTCTTGATCCTACCCTATACCCAAACAGGGATCATGCAGTGACCACACACGTACATTTGATAACAGCAACAAATAAGTTCCAGCTACTGCAGCGTGTGTGCGTACTGTATTTCCCTCAGGTCCTAAATCAGAAAGGGTAGTATTCCCCTCTTTCAGAAATAAGAACTGTCTTCTCTGCAAACAGCCAGTTTGCTTTTCCCAACAAACAAGATGCAAAATTTGACTGAGCTGAGAAAGTCATAACAGGGTTGTTTGATATGACAAAAAGCCCGTTAGCCATGACATTCTTTCCCTTGCCTGCCGAAAGATGCCTAAAAACAGAAGATGCTGGAATGTTTGCAAAAGGATTCAAACAACAGGAAACTTTGGGGAGAAACAGTAGATCAGAGGACTTGAAAAAGACAGCACCCTCTTCTGATTTTGTCTGCAGCAGCTCCAATCAGTCTCACAACATTCTGCTCTACCAAAAAGAAGAATGCTTTAATTTGTTGATATCCTCTGAAGTTACCTCTTGTGCGCTGCACCACTAGCTACAGATTGGCACCATCTACTATCACAATGTCTAGCAAACAGTGCTCAAAATAGCATCAGCATCTCAAAGCCCTAGACGTTCTTTGTTTTAAAAACACTCTCGACTATCTCTTTGGCGTTAACACCATTCAGTGACAGCAAACTTAATTCCTTACCTCCCTGAGCTCAGTAATTTTATTCTGAATAAAGGAAGTCTCTTGTCATATGAATATTGAAGGGACATTCCAAAGGTTACAGATCTCCTACATAGTAAATACTTATGAAATACAGAGCACCAGAGATTCGTGGCTCCTTTACAAGAATCTATTTACAGGCTGAAGAGAGGCTACAAGGGCACAGCAGCAAGCACAGAGGCAAACTGGGTGTGCAACTTTGCGCATAAAGAAATCCAATGTGTTTCTTTTCAAATGTGTCTGTCACACACGATGCTTTGGAGGAGAGATTGCAGCATGGCTTGCTAATTGCCACTACCAGTCAAACAACAGGGACCCCCAAGCGTATGTGATATATAGAAATACAAACCGCAAGGGTAGACCATCAAAAAAAGTCACAAATTTCACAAGTTACCAGTAGACATCAGTCTATTGCAACATAATTACAGTCAATCAATAAATAAGGGAACGCGCCTGATATTGGGCTGTAAAATCCAAACCCTATAGCTGTAATTGTACCACGGCATACCATGGCATAGACAGGAAACATGTGAGGACCTTGTTCATATTTCTCATGTGATGACACATCAAACCGCATGTGCCTCGGAGAGCTTTGTGCTCTGCTGATCAACATCTACTGGTAGTCCCTGGCCCAAAAGACATCCGCTTAACCTCAACCAGGGCCAGGTCTTTCTCTGCCCTGGCCCTGGCCATGTTCCCATCTGAGATCAGGGGCCTGCGGGACCTGTTACAATTCCACAGGGCCTATAAAACAGAGCTGGCTGAGGCAGCAGATGTTCAATCCATCCCAGCTTCCCCTGCCCAGAGAAATACATTACCGGACTAATCATCCTGCAGGAGGCATTATGGACGGCCCTGGAGTTCCTATTCTTTGTTTGCTGCCATCTTGCCTTTGACTGATTGTTTTTAACTTGATTCTATTATATGTTTTTTGTTTTTAACTTGATTCTAGTATATGTTTTTGTTATTTATTTATATTCTAAAACTGCTGTGAGCCGCCCTGAGCCCATTTTGGGGATAGGGTGTGATATAAGCCTAACAAGTGCACCTACTCAAGGTCAATGTGCAGGTGCCTCTCTCGTTATGTGCGCTAGATGGATTTTATACCCCACAATGGCAAGGGAGGAAACCTTCATGCCCCCGCAGCACAGTTTAAGAAACAAAAACCCATTAAACACCCTTCAGTAGGGCCAACCAAAATGACACAAAACATTGTGCAAGATTTTGAGATCAATAGAACTCTTCAGCAGGCCACATGTTACAAGTTTAAAAAAAAATAAAGGAGAAAAGCTGATTTTCCAGGTCAGGATCTTAAGACCCTGTCTCATTAGCCTTTGGTGTTAGATGCTGACAGGCTCATTGTTTAATTGCCATTGGTCAGGACAGAGTCCCCAACCTTTTTCAGCCTGTGAGCACCTTTGGAATTCTGAGACAGGGCAGTGGGCACCATCACAAAATGGCCGCCACAGGAGGTGGAGCCTATCAGAAAATATCTGGGAGTGAGGTTATATATAACTAAGAGTAGCTCCTCAACATTTCAGGCAGATGGTCTGTTTAACAGGAAGCCTTTCAATCTGCACAGCCAGTCAGAAGCCCTGCTGGGCAAAAGCCCCACTTAATCTCCATCACTTTCTAAAACCATGCTGGGGGGCCCCGCTGCAGGTGTTAGATGACAGCACTTGCATTCCGGGAAGAAGAAGGTTTGCCCCCTAGTACTTGTGAAAGAGAACTGTCATTATCCAGCAGAGGTTATAAACTGCTGATGATGCGTTGAACTGTTTTGAGTTGAGAGCTGCATGTGGCCACTAGTGGTGTTCTTATGCCTGTGATACATTGATGGCATTTTTATTGTCTGGACACATAGTAAGGAAGCCCTGGACGTACACGGAAAAGAGCCAGGCTCTATGCTACAGCCACATCTGCTCCAGTCCTACAGACAGAGATTCTCATCCGAGGGATCTACAACAAACCTTTTTGGAACTAAAGGATCCACCTGATGGAGTCAAAAAGCTGGCCGAGAGCAAACGGAAGCTTTTGGTGGTCTGTATATCAACAGTGGTTGAGATAAATTTATGAAGGTACACGAGGTATGCCAACTTGAAGTCAAAACGGGCCGTTATTATCTTCTCTATGCAGTCTTTCCCCGGGTTATCCCCATCCTGTCAACAATACATCAGGGTACGAATGATGTCACTGGGTTTTGTATTCACTTTCTTTTTAGAAAAAAGAAGCCCAAAAGTTATATATTCACATTGAGGGGGGGGGGGGATAAAAAGGTAAAGGTTCCCTTGCTCGAAAGCCAGTCGAATCCGACTCTAGGGATGCGGTGCTCATCTCCGTTTCAAAGCCGAAGAGCCAGCGCTGTCCGAAGACGTTTCCTTGGTCATGTGGCTGGCATGACTAAACACCAAGGCGCACGGAACGCTGTTACCTTCCCACCGAAGTGGTCCCTATTTATCTACTTGCAATTTCTTGCTTTCGAACTGCTAGGTTGGCAGGAGCTGGAACTAGAGACAGGAGCTCACCCTGTCTTGCGGCACCCGGGTCTTGAACCGCTGAACTACTGACCTTCCACAGCCTGCAGTTCAGCGTCTTAACCACTTGAGCCACCGCAGCTCCACCGGGGGAGGGGGGATACCCCAATATAATTAACAATTCTGAACTACATATGGGGCTGCCAACCTCCAGGTAGTGGCTATACATCTTATATATTTATTTTATTAGATTTTTACCCCGCTCTCCCAGCAAGGCCGGCTCTTCTGCTATTACAACTCATCTCTAGGTCACACAGATCAGTTCACCGGGAGAAAATGGCTGCTCTGGCAGATGGACTCTATGTCATTATACCTCACTGAAACCCCTCCTCTCCCCAAAACCTGCCCTCCTCAGGCTCTACCCCAAAAATCTCCAGGTATTTCCCAACCTGGAGCTGGCAACCCTTGTTCCACAAACACAAGACGTTGTTTTTCACAGAGTCAGGATGTTGGCTCCTCTGGCCTGGTACCCTCTCTTCCAATTGGTACCAGCTCTCTGGAGTCTCAAGAAGGGGTATCTTTCCCCCATTCCACTGAAGGCACTATAGACCGGATCTTGGGTTAACATACTGATTTCCCTTGGAGAATCAACTTAAATTGGCTTCACAAGTTTACAGTGGCTAAACAATGAAACCACAGGCCGCCTGTAAGATGTAGTATCTATGATAGTCAGTTCTTGACTTTAAAGAGATGCATATGACACGGTAGGGGAACAGAAAAAATCTTTCTGGAGGACTCCATATTTTAAATAATGCAACTGTCACAGGTATTACTAAAAGTCCCTCCTTCACTTCAAACAATCCATAACGGTTACATTTATTGAAGAGCTCATTTAAAAATAAAACCCCAACCCTCTGCTTTGTTAAAGTATTTCAAACACAGGTTCTTCATAAACAGCATGCTGGGAGTTGATACATCCGGCAATGAAATGAGCCATCTTTTAGGAAGAAATCCATTAGCTGTTTGAGGACGCACAGCTATACAGCACAACAGTATAAGGCAGAAAATGAAGTGTGCTGCATCGAATGAAGCTGCAGGGTAGACAGACCGTGATGACCTCATTTGGAAGGGGGCCAATACACTATGGTAGTTAAGCATCCTTACATTCAGAGAATGCAAGGAACCTTCTCATCAGTCCATCCGCTCTAATGTCACACTGCTGCAACAGCTGGTCTGAGCTTTTATTATCTAATCATTTCAACAGCTCTGCAATGTCTTACTCTCTTTACGGGCATCGATTGTCACAATAGTCCTGTAAAGCTGCTCCTAATTCACAGAGGCAGCCAGTCCACAAGCAAGGGCAGGACTTGAATCCGGTTCTCCACGGTTTCCAGACCTGCCCTCTTTTCGTTTAGACAACAGTGGCTTACAATGCCAAAATGCATCATTATTTAAAACAAAGGAATTTAGGAGTGTACAAACAACTCCACGAACCACCAAATCCTCGGGTCTCACAAATCTAGAACTTAAGTCACTTTGGTTTTGTGCAACTACAAACATGCACACCTAGCTCCTAAGGGTGGAGCTACAGGTTTCTTTAGTGAGAGTGCATTTTTTTGCTTAGAAGCAATGGGAAGGAGGAGGCACATGAAAGAGACAATCAGTAAGAAGGAGGAAGGAGGGGTTCCTGATCCTGTTTGCCAGCCCTCCCCTGAAATCCTACCCCATGGCTTTCCCCTCCCTATTTGGGCTTCAGAGGCAGCTAGGAGGAAAATGGGGCCAAACTGGCCAGTAAATGTACTGCAGGGAAAATCATCATTCATCCTTCACCTGCCTATATTCCCCTGCAAATAGTGCCCCCTGCTTTGGTAACGGCAATTCCTGCCTTTGCTCTGTAATAGGTGGTTCTACCCTCAAGGGAACTTCTATTAGTAATAGCCTTATTAGTTGCAATTTCCATTTGTCTAAAGTCTCTGCATCCCCTTGTGTAGGATTATATCAGTGCTTGGAAATAATACAATCAGATGTCCCTGAAGCAACTCAGATAATTTATTGGCTTTAAAACATCACACCCAATTTAAAAAAAATCTTAAAGTCAGCTAAAAATAAAGGAGATTGTACTATCTTAAACTGAACCAAATTATTTAACTAACGGCATTGGTGCTCAGAATCCTGACCTGGACAGTCCAGGTTAGCCCGATCTGCAGGTCTTGGAAGCTAAGCAAAGTTAGCCCTGGTTAGTACTTGGATGGGAGACCACCAAGGAAGTCAAGGGTTTCTACGCAAAGGGAAGCAATGGCAAATCATCCTGGAACTTCTCTTGCCTTGAAAAGCATATGGGTCGCCAAAAGTCAGCTGTGACTTGATGGCAAACAACACCCCCCCCCCCAATTGTTTCAGGACAATTTATAGCCAGTTGAGCTTGTGAGGAAAGTGGCCCAAGCCAGTCGGAAGCTTCATGAGCCCTGCCTTGTTTTGAGATTTTCAGAAATGTAACTTGAGTCTATTACCAACCCAGCTGTGGAGTTTAGGATAAGCTACAAAAGGTCTGTAGTTCGGCAGTTCAAGACCCTAGTGCCACATGATGGAGTGAGCTCCCGTCTCTGGACCCAGCTCCTGCCAACCTAGCAGTTTGAAAGCAAGAAATTGCAAGTAGATAAATAGGTACTGCTTCAGTGGGAAGGTAACAGCGTTCTGTGCACCTCAGTGTTTAGTCATGCCGGCCACATGACCACAGAAACATCTTCAGACAGCGCTGGCTCTTCAGCTTGGAAATGGAGATGAGCACCACCCCCTAGAGTTGGATTCGACTAGCTTTTGAGCAAGGGAAACCTTTACCTTTACTTTACAAAAGGTTAATACATTAGAAGTTCCCAGTTCCTTCAATGGGTTGTTAAAATCTCTGTATCTGCAGTTGTTCCTTGTGGGCCTGTATATTTAAGGCTGTATCTGAAATGTATTTAAAAACTATGCTTGTGTTACCATCTGTTCAAGTATTTCATACTCTTCCTTTATGGATGATGAAGAATTCTGAGTGGCTTAAAAACTTTCATATTGTTACAGAACCCAAAGCCTTACTTTGATTCTTTGGTATGTCCTATTTTCTCAGAGCATCAAGGCAGCACAGGTGTATATGCCTAGCCTAGGAAGTAGGTAGCAGCTACTGTTTCCAAAATAAACCTCCCCAACACAGGTATGGCAAATATGTAAGGAATTCTGAAGCTTCAGCCCAAAAATATATCTTGCTCAAAGGCTTACTTTGACTGAGGAGGTCTTTACATGAAAGGAAATGGCCAACACCATGGCCTGAAAGATGTGTTTGCTTGCCCTCCACTTGTGTGTGTGTGTGTGTGTGTGTGTGGCCTGATGAACAGTTCTGGAGAACTTGTGCAACTGGTTGTGTTATTTTGATTGGTCTGAATTACTATAAACTATTGTAATGTATGGATTTTGTTAATGGGAAACTATCCAGGCTTGCCTTTTTGCAAGCTGACATGTCAAACGAATTTTATTTTTAGTGACAACCCGATTAGAATATCGTTGAGAATTCAAAAATCACTTTTGCATCACCCAGTCCGCTTCTGGGCAGGGCAATGACTTATGCAAAAAAAAAAAGGACAGCAGATTTGCAGCTGAACTTGGTGACACACTAATTGGCCACTTCATGACTTGTGAGCTCTTGACAATGCTACAGCAACTGCAGTTGCAACCCTGCACCAGCTTCTGATAAAAATCCTCCTCTTCCTACAGGGACGGCACTCTCCCACACTCCACAAGCAAGCTCAAGCTCCTTCTATTTTTCACCCTGCATTTTCCAAAAAACCATCACTTGCTTCCCAAGAAGATGGAATTGCTGTTAGGAGCCTTTGCTTCAGGATCAGCACCAGCCCAGCCAACAAAGATGCTACCAATCTTAACATCCGATAGTTTTAAAGATGCTTAAAATGGGGGGGGGGGGGGGGGAGGAATGTTATTAACTCAATGCCAGTGAGCAAATCCAGTAATTCCCCCTCAATCAGGTTACCTGTTCTGGTAAACAATCCCCTTCTCTCAAATATATACGTAATCTTCAAGTCAGCTTTTTTACAGAACGTCATTACTGAAACACTATAAAACGTAGGCATGAAACCTCTAGAGATGGTTATGATATTTTCACAATTTTAACATTAAAAGAGTGGGGGGGGAGTGAAAGACCACTGAAGGTCAGACAACTTAACAGATCCGTGTACTGTTTCGTGGCTGCTCAAAATTGCCTTTACTGTGATTCATTTATATTTAGCAGATCATCAAGACTACAGGTGTGTGTGGGGGAAAGAGTTATAAAACAACTGCCAGACACAACACTCCCTCCAAAGTCAGCACTTGGAGCACAATATTTAATCCAAAAGACAGTCTTCCTGCACAGCAGCCTCCACGGCACTTTAAAAAAAATTGGTCAAAATAAAATACCTGCAGTCTAACATCGAGAGCATTCTATTTTTACAAGGCGGTTTTGACCAAATCCTGCATCTCGCATCCTCCCAAGCAACAGACATGTATGCTCTGTGTGCAACAAACCTCCCCCCAGCCTAATCTCATGTATGATCTGCACATCAATATTTTGCCCCTTAACTACTGTAATCTGCATTCCTTCTAGAGGAGAAGCATCTGCCACGCACCTAAAAATAGCAAAAATATACTTTTTTTCATTTTCCTGACGGAACAGCAGGTTTTTATATTTATAACTCGAGACAGTTGCTTGCAGCTCCAAACAGTGATTTCGGGAAAAAAACCCCAATCCCAGAAAGGCATAAGAAGCTCTTACACATCTGTAGCTATTGTTTACCTGCAGCTCATCCCGGACACACCCACCTCCCAAATACCACAGAAGGGGTGAGATTTTGGTACGACGGGAAAAGCCCCCTCCCTTGCATCTCGAAAAACCTTCTTGCAACCGCCTGACATTACACAGCAAAATTTGCGCAAAAGAGAGAGAGAGAGAGAGAGAGAGAGAGAGAGAGAGAGAGAGAGAGAGAGAAGCATGCCGATGTCTGAAACACGGAGCCTACCTGAATTCTTCGAATGCATACATGGCCTAGGAGATAAGACGGAGAGGCCTTCAAGTCTGCAAAAATACCCTTCCTAAGGCACAGGAGAAACATTTAGCTGGTCGAAACCACAGGCATCAACGGGCAGCAGTAGGTTGGAAAGATTCTGGACGGGGGGGGGGGGGAGGGGGGGGAAGGGGGTCTGCAGATAACTGGCCTGCAGCCCTGCAGCTCTCAGCCAGCTGCTGACAAGCAGCAGCTCGCAGGGAAAGGCGATAGAATACCATGTGATCATTCCAGCAAGTCTGATTAATGCAGCAGACTCCGATAATACAGGCTGATATCTTTATTATTCCAGCCAAATCAGGGCCATACGTACAAGAACCCGACACGCACACAGCAGTTAACACCACTGATCCTTGATTCGGAAAGGTGGGGGGAGTTAAAAAATAGCAAACAGTGAATTTGTTCATAGAACAAGAAGGAAGACAGGCTGAAGGACAGGATGATGCTGATGTTTCAACAGGATAAATTCAGGACTTTTTTTGTGGTGGTACGCGACGGTACCGAGCACCGGCAGCTTTCAGGGAGGCCCTTCCAAGCAAGTGTGGGGGGGGGGGGGGGGTTGGTGGAAATTGGTACAACCTTATATATGAATAGTGGCAATTTTTTGAAAAGGAAAAAAAAAGGTCTGGATAAATTTATTAAGGCCCTGAAAATTCAAGCTACAATCTAGACTATAATAAAATAATTTAATTCACATGCCCTGATTTATCACTATTTGGATTCCCCCATTCATAAAGCATAGAATGACAACTACAAACCACACCTTCCAAAGAAGCCACAACCACCAACGAAGAACACCTGATGTCCCATAAGGCTATCCTTACTACAAACAAGTCCAACCACAATAAATTTGCCTCCCTCTAAAAATATATATATTTTCCAAAGCATCCAATTATTACTGAAAATTCTGGCTCTTAATGATTAACATGGGGTGGAATCACACTGGCGTAAATCAGACCCTGTGAGTTGAATGAGGCCGAACAGGAAAAAAACCCATTTCAAAGGAAGCGGGGAGTGAAATAGAGCTGAGGAAAGTTGAAGGTGTCAGGGATTGAAGCATGTGACTGGAGATGCTTGGGCTGCCTAGCAACAGCTCAAGGAACGATGCGGAACATTCTAGGTCAGAAGACACCATGGGGTCATGGGAACAAATGGGAAACTCCACTAAACATGAACACCTTTATTTTCAAGGCTCATTACTGAAGCCGTGAAAGAACCAAACAGATCAGAAAGGACAGGAAAGGGAGGTGGGCTGGTAATCGGAAGCGATGTTTAATACGATGATTTAAAAAAAAAAAGAATGGACAACATATTATATAATCTGGAGCATGGTGAGTAAGATATGCAACACTCCTGGAATATCTCCAATCAAAAAGGTACCAGCTGTTCCCAAAAAATTCTGAGTTTTTAAGGATGTTTGGCTGTTTAGGGAACGACAGCTCATACTCAACCATAAAATTACTCAGAGACCACCTGTTCCCAACCTGCCAGTTGGTTGAGATTGGCTACAAAGGGCTTACTACACAGTCCACCACGGACTGTAGCAAGGTGGGTGGGTACCAGAAACAGAGCTGTCTCTTTGGTAGTCTCAGGACTACGGAAATGCCTGCCCTGTATTGGTTCACCCAGCTCCAAGATGAGAACATTCTCCCCCAGCCAGGTGTTTTTTGCTGAACTGGATTATTACTGAATGGGGTCTCTGTCTGTTCTTTCTCGCCCTCCCCTTGTATTAGACTTTGATAAGATTGCCAGCCTCTAGGTGGTAGCTAGAGATCTCCCACTATTACAACTAATTTCCAGGCGAAAGAGATCAGTTCACCAGGAGAGAAAATGGCTGCTTTGGAAGGTGGACTCTACAGCATTATATCCCACTGATGAAGTCCCTCCCCTCCCCCAAACCCCACCCTCTTCAGGCTCCACCCCCCAAATCTCCAGGTATTGCCCAACCTGGAGCTGGCAACCTGAGATTTTGATGCTGGTTTTATGATGGCCGAGAACATTGTCATATGGGCAGGGAGAGAGTTTTGCTGGTTTTAATCTAACTTTTATTTTATTAAAATATTTATATCCCGTTCTTCCTCTGCAAGGGGACTCAAGTGGCTCAGTGGCAGAGCATCTGCTTTACACGCAGAAGGTCCTAGGTACAATCCCTAGAACATCCAGATGAACGGTGATGCGAAATACCTCTGCCTGAGACACTGGTCAGACACTGCCAATAAGAACAGACAATACTGACTTTGGTAGACCAGTGACCTGACTCACGATAAGACAGCTTCATGTGTTCATTCAGTTCACAGCAGGCATGGCCTGTTTATTATAGTTTTTGTTTATTTTAACATTGGTTGGGGGCCGCCCTGAGATGGATATGCGAAAAGGAAGAGTATGAATATTCTAATAAATAAACGTTTATTTGAATTATAGTTAGTGACAGAACTGGTAAGGAAGCAACTGATGGCCCCTCTGCAACAACCAGTTACCATTGCCTAATATCCCCTTAACCCAGGGTCCCCCACAACTTGGCACACATGGGCACCAGGGTGCCCACTAGGGCTTTCATGGGCACCTACCAAGCTTTTCAAAAAGTGGGTGGAGGCTAGGGTTGCCAGCCCCCAGTTGGGATGTCCCCGCCATGATGATGTCACTTGTGGAGGGAAGCTCTGGTATTTTGGGCAAAACTCTGTAGTAACCATAGAGTTTTGTCCAAAATACCAGAGCATTACCGAGTGAAATCATCACGTTGGGGATGTCGTGTGTGGCAATGCTGCCCTGCCTCCCCCCGGAAAGCTCCTTCCTACCCCCCACCAGCGAGAGCCTAGGACCTGGCAACACAAGTGGGGGCATTTTCAGGCAGAGCTTGTTGGCTGCCCTCTTTCAAATGAAACAATTTTCCTTTGGAGAATCAGGAAGAATGGTAAGCACCTGGGCTTTCCTTAGTCTACTTCAGGATGTCCTTCTTCCCAGGAGCTGTGAGGAGGGAAATCTTCCTTTTTGCTTCCTCCTGAGACAGCCATTTAGAGATGTGATGTGGTAGCTTAAAAGGGCAAATGCAATTTTGGGCTGTATCAACAGAAATGTAGTGCCCAGATCACGCGAAGTGATGGTATCACTTTACTCTGCTCTGGTTAGACCTCACATATAGCACTGGGTTCAGTTTGGGGCACCACAATTTAAGAATGATATAGACAAGCTGGTACGTGCCCAGAGGAGGGCAACGAAGATGGTGAGTGGTCTGGAGACCAAGTCCTATGAGGAAAAGTTGAAGGAGCTGGGTATGTTTAGCCTGAAGAGGAGACGACTAAGAGGCAATATGATAACCATCTTCAAATATTTGAAGGGCTGTCATATAAAGAATGGTGCAGAGTTGTTTTCTGTTGCCCCAGAAGGTTGGGCCAGAACCAATGGGTTGAAATTAAATCAAAAGGTTTTTGGCTAAACATTAGGAAGAACTTCCTGACAATTAGAGCTGTTTCCTTGGAAGGTGGTGGGCTCTCCTTCTTTGGAGGTTTTAAAAAAGAGGCTAGGTGGCCATCTGACAGCAATGCTGATTCTGTGAACTTAGG